>NW_006159849.1:5016006-5049184 GCF_000334495.1 Tupaia belangeri chinensis
CGGGACCAAACCCAGGTCGACTACGGGGGAGTCCAGCGACATAGCCATTATGCTAACTGCTGGTCCCGCCATTTGAAATTCTGAGGGAGACCTATAGCCATGGACATAAGAAGATGCTTGTGTTAGATTTTACCATGTATCTTACCTATCAGTACATACTCTGTGCTCTACAACTGTTGTAAAATGTAGCTTTATATTTATTTTTAATTATAAATTTATTTTAAATACATAATTATGTTTATTTTTATATATTTACAGTGTATAATTATATATTTATTTTTACGTATTTACAGTATAAACATTCCAAGAGATTACATTCCAAAAATATTCTCTGTGGGGCTTTCTCCACATAGTTTTATATTTATGTAATTATATATTTTTATATATTTACAGTATAAATAGTCTGAGTGGATAGAGTCTCAAAATATTCTCTATGGTTTTCTCTGGGTAGCATGATTTCTGATCATTTTGCTGTGTTGGTTTTTTTTTTTCTGTTTGTATATCCATGAATTATAAACTCTCCATAAAGATTTCATATTACTTGAGAAGTTGCTTTAAGTCATAAGAAAAACTAGAAGAAAACAGCATTGAATATTTACTAATTCTACAGAGAGAAAATAACCTGCTAAAAATCACAAAGGAAAAGACTGACTATTCACCAAAAATAACAATTTAAGTATGTCAAAAAAACATAAAAGAAAAGGCAAGAAGTCTGAGGAAAAATAATATTAATGGCAAAACTTGGGCTAAAATCTCATGTAATGCAATCAGAAAAACACTCTAAAAGTGAAATGGGAAAGATATAAATTGTATAAACTGACAATTCTCCACATGGGAAAACCAATAAGAAACAAATTTAAAAATCAATTGTATTGTTCATAACTAAAAATTAAGACACAGCTATTAAGTTTGTAATTATTGCGTTGAGAACCGTGTGAAACTGGTTCTCCTGTACAAAGTTTGCAGCTGTGCAAGTTGGTACAATATTCTTGGAAAACCATATGGCAATTATCATTAGGAGCTGGGAAACTGACTTTTGACCCAGTAATGTTCTATGGACACAATCCAATTAAAGAAAAAGCTACATACAGGAAGATGCTTATGACAGGTTTTTTTTAATTATAAAATTTAGGAGAAATATTCTGAATGTCAACAAAGAATGCTTAAATAGATGGCATTAAATCTACTAAATGGAATATAATGTGAGCATCAAAATTAGGTATATGGCACTTATGAAATAATATACAAAAAGTCTTATGTTAAGTACCAAAAACAGGGTACTCAATTGCATGTATTTTTAGAGTATAGATAAAAAATAGACTAAAAAATATATGCAAATAGGTTCAGACAAATAATCTTTTTTTAGGGTTTTTGAGAGGGACAGTAAGAAATCATTCCCCTTGGGGATGGCCATGCTGCCATATCTTCTTCTCTATTCCCCTCCTGGGATTTTGGCCATGCACGCACATGCACTCAGAGTGACTTTCAAGCCTAAAGGTCCAGGATTCAAACTACAGTTGGCCGTGTGGGAGTCCAGCATTGTAAACACCACACTACCTGCTGGCTCCCAGAGAAGTAATCATTTTTTTAAATTATCTATAGTCAACTTTTTCTTTTAAGAATGTATATATTTAATAACCTTCTTTAAGTGATGGCTATAAAGATTACGCAGAACATGGCAAAGTATAGTACAATATGATCTGAAGATCATACACACCAGCTTGACAACATCGTAACATTCTCTTTTAAGAAAATGTCTGCTATAATAATGAATTCATGAGTGATTTTTATCATGCTCAATAACTAAGTAATCTAGTAAAATGTAAAAATAACATCAATAAAAAGATCAATACATGTATTCTTTGAGCAAAAAAAAACAGAAGTCTATAAAATACAAGATTTCAAAAATTTCATGAAATAATAGACTTAAAGTAAAAGTTTATTTTGATACAAAAATTGTTTTTAAATTCACGTACAGTTTTTTTCCATAACAGTATTTTCCATGAATCTCTTAAAGAACACTCACAGTCAGAGTAAGAAGCTTAGATCTAGATTGTCTATCTTCTTGTGTTCAAAACTACAAGTCGTTAACCACCATTTACTTTCTTAACAAGCAAAAGTAGTTTGGCAATAATTTTGACAAGCACACAGGAGAGAGACAGACAGGGTTCTGCAAATTTCTGAGAGGCACTAAGTAGCTTAAACCCCTAGGGTGAGGAAATGAGAATAGACACAATGTTTGGCAATGATTTTGACAAGCACACAGGAAAGAGAGAGACAGACAGGATTCTGCAAATTTCTGAGAGGCACTAAGTAGCTTAAACCCCTAGGGTGAGGAAATGAGAATAGACACAATGCCACTTTTTAGTTCCTGAGTATTTCATAATTCATTTTCTATGATCACTCTTCCACAAGCCTGGCCTAGGTCCCAGAAGAGAAAATACACAATCTTTCTACTTCTTTATTGGCCTGCAATCCAACTAAGCAAAAAGAAAAGAACACTCTGGGTCTCCTTTCTCCCCTTAGCAACTCTTCCCAGTGTGCCAACTGTTCACACGTGGCTTCTGAGCTTTCCCATCCAGACCCAGGGCTGGGCAGAATCTGACAGTTACTGCTAATTCTCAGGAAACGGAACTTCTAGCCATGGACATGAGCAAGGAAGCATTTACCACGACAGGCACACTGGGATCCACTCCTCCCATGCACAGAGAAGGATGGGAAGGACCAGAAACGCTGACTTCAAGCAACCATTATTGTGCCATTCTTTGCTTAGTACTCCAGTTTTCAAGATGTATTTGAGAGAAACTGAAAAACAAGCCTCTAAGGACAAGGCTGGCTGGCTGACAGTTCAGTCTTCTGCATTCAGTTCATAGCGGTGACTTACACAACAGAGCTCACGATGGCTATAATCTTTTCCAAAATGCCTTCAGAATGTTTTTAGCTGCTTACTGAGATTTAATCCCACTTGCTGACACCACCTCATGGGGGTTATTTCAGTGCTCAGGTATTTTTCCTAGCAGCCTGGTGATGTTCCCCTGTAGTGCACCAGCCCAACAGTTCTCAACACTCTTCTTAGCAATGACAAAAAAGACCAATCACATCTCGCCCGTAGGCAAAGTTAGATCTGCTGCAACCCACACGGCCCCCACCACCACCACCACAAGAAGAGCTGGCAGAGACGTCAAATGCTAAACCAATTTCTAACAACTATCCACTGTACCTCTAAGTGAAATGCTATCCTTTCCTCTCCCATTAAAGAAGGTATTTCACAATATCAGTGCACAGACATGTCATTAGGGAAACTTTTAAGCTACTGAAATGTATTCAAAATGTAAATTATTAGGAAACAGCATTGCAGTTATTAGTAATAAAAAAAAAGGACTTCTGACACAATTCAGAGCTATTAGGAGCAACTTATTCCCTTAACCACCCCGCAATCCGGATGCATTTTGACTTCTGAAGATGTCAGAACACACATTGGCTCCATCCTGGCTATGAGTGCTCCAGGCAGGCTTGGCCCACCGTGGCTTCATTTTCAGTTCTTTGTGAAGCCCATACAGTGTTGCTATTGCTTTTTCCAAGGTTGAGACCCTGGAGAATCAAGTTCTTGGTTTCCTCCTCTTGTCAAGAGACATATCCATCATAAGTTATGAAAAGAGAAGACCCAGTTGAAAGAGCTCAGTGGAGCTTGGAGCCCACCTGCTGCTATAGCTGTAGTTCAGTCTCCCAGTGAAATGCCGCTGAGCTTTTCTCCTCTACCCTCCTCGAGTGTCCCCTTGCCTGTTATTATCTTGTTCCCACATATTTTAGATCTTGCTGACTCTGATCTATACTTATGTTTACTTGCAATATTTTGCACATATAAACATATATATTAGGTTGTTGGGAAAGTCAGGACATACATTTCTGTTATTCTATGCAAAATGACCCAATGTAATCTGCACATGTGCAGTTTGAATTGAAAATGAATACCCATGTACACAACACTTGGCTTACAAAACAAAACACTGAGGCCAGCAGGTGGCCTAGTGGTTAAGATGCTCTCATTTGGTCATCCACAGTTCAAGTCCTGGACCCGGTGACTTGAAAATCACACCAAGTGCAAATGTGTGTGTGTGTGTGTGTGCCCAAAATTCTGAGAGGAGAATGGAGGAAAAGGAATTGCAGTGTGGCCATTTCCCCTGGTGGGTGATTTCTCACTTTCTGTCTCTCTGTCTTTCTCTGTGTCTCTGGAGAGCACATGCACCCTATAGCATAAATCTCTCTTTAAAAAAAAAAGGTTTTCCTTACAAGTGGCATTGCTGATTCATATGGTATTCACATACTCAACTATATTATCAAGTACATTTCTGTAAACACTGCTCAACACTGCTCACCTGGTCTTTTCATCTATTCCTGCTCTAATATTAATTGGTCTTCATTACCACAGTTTTGTTAAAGTCAACTCTTACTCTTGTTCAAGTCCCCATCTTGTTTTTCTTCTAGAGTGGTTTTGCTCTTTGGGAGCCCTTCGCTTATCCAAATTTAATATAGAGTCTAGTGATTTACTACTTACAAACAAACGTAGTCCAGCCATGGGAGCAAATGTAATCTGGCCATGGGAGCACATATTGGATGCTGCTGCTCTGTAGGCTGATGCCTATGAAAGGCCCAAAGTTGATCCCCCAGCCCACTCTAAAAAGCTGCTTGTGGTGGCCTGCAGCTGGAGTCCCAGCTACTGGGGAGGATGAGGCAAGAGGACCAAGATATAACAAGATCTTGTCTAAAGTAATAGTAAGTTTAGATATTAATTGTAAATACTATAAATCTATGAATAAATTTGAAGAGGACTTAGATCTTTGTATCCAACTATATAAAACAAACCTTCTTTTAGTTAGAGCTTGAATCCCTTATTTTTTTAAAGGGATTTTTGCTATAGGCTATGTGCACTTGCTGGAGAGACAGAAAGCAAGAAATCACTACCCACCCCAAGTGGAGATGGCTGCACCGCAATCCCTTCTACTCTCAGGATTTGAGGCACACATGCACATGTGCCCAGCATGAGTTTTAAGCCACGAGGTCTTGGGCTGGACTGCAGTCAACTATTTGGGCATCCAGCGATGTAACCATTACACCATCTGACGGCCCCTTGAATCCCTTATGGTAGCATCAGAATTTTTTTGATAAGGGCATATACCTCATTTTGTTGATTCCTTTTTACTGGAAAATTTTACAATTATTATAAATTATAAAATTTTTGATGGTATATGAAATTTGATTGAATTTGGCATATTGATTAAATTTGCAGACCATTACTAAGGGCACCTCTTAATTCTAATAACTTACTCAAAAGTTCATTTGCACTTTTTACACAATTACTTCTTGAATAATAACAGTTTTAATTCCTCCCTTCCAATAGCTAATCTTTGACTATAAAAAATAAGTTTGTTTTCTTCTGTTGCCTTCCTCACCTAGAATACTAGCTAGAATTTTGAATAAATTGTTGAAAAGAAGTGCTTATGGCAGACATCCTTATTCTGCAACTGATCTCAAGTCTGATCTCTTAACATTCTACCATTAACTAATATTCTTTTGTCTACATTTTGTAGTTGCTCTTGATCAGGTTTAAAAAGTTCTCTTGGGACCAGCAGATAGAGTAAGTTACATTGTTGGACTACCATGTAGTCAACTGTGGTTCGAGTCCCAGACCTGACAGCTTAAAACTCATGCCAGGCACGCATGCATGTGTGCCAAGAATCCTTAGAGGAGAATGGAGGAGAAGGGACTGTGGCATGTGGCATGGCCAACCCCTCTGGGTGCAAGTTTTTCACTTTCTCTCTGTCTCTCCCTGTCTATCCAGTGAGTGCATATGCCCCGTAACAAACAAAAAACAAAACAACAACAACAAAAAAAAACTCTAAGAAACAGATCTCTCAAAAAAAAAAAGTTTCCTCTATTCTCAGTTTGGTAAGTTTTTATAATAAATGATTCTTTCAATCATGGGACAGGGGAGTTGCTAATACTGAACCCCGGGATTAAAAGACACATAAAGGAACCACCCAGTCATGGCAACATTGATCTAAGTAGCAGGCCCTCTGTAGAAGGACGATCCCTCCACAATATTCGGCATAGGAGCAGAGAGCTCATGTCCTCTGTAGAAAAGCACATTTCTGAACAAAAGGAGGATTAAACCCAAGATAAGCATGACCAGTTATCTTCCAAAATTTACCAGTCAGATGAGTCACTCATTTCCCCTAGGGTAGAGTGACTAAAGAGGCTATAAGAGTCCCCACACACACACTAGCTCAAGAGAGAGAAGCTTTACCTCTAAGTGTATCCCATTTTAAAGATGATACTTTTACACCTGAAGAAGAATCTGCGTGTGGAAAATTCATGGGGTAGGGACCAGGCATGAGGGGATTAAGGGAAAAATCTATTTTATCCTACTTAATTTCTCAAGAAACATTCAAGGAATAAAGAATTGTAGTCATTCATATTTCCAACCACCTGTGTAGAAGTAAGAATAATCAGTTCTTCCCTAACTAAAGTTTGATTTAGTAGGAGTAAGAATAATCAGGAGTTCTCCCCTAACCAATGTGTGATTTACTCTGTATTCCTTCTATACACACAATCAAAAGCAAAAATGTCTGTCTAATATTTCTTCTATAGAGAAGTTAACTTTCAAACTTTCTTGACTATAGTCCACAAGGGGGTGTGGTGATTAAGGTCCTTTACTATCACACAGTCAAATGCAGCTAGAGTCCCAGATGTGATGGCTTGCTTTCTCACTTTCCCTCCCTCTCTTTCTCTGCCTCTCTTTCATCAAACTTTACTATTACACAGCCAAATGCAGCTAGAGTGTCCCAGATGTGATGGCTTGCTTTCTCACTTTCCCTCCCTCTCTTTCTCTGCCTCTCTTTCATCAAATCTTACAATAATATTACAAAAATAAAACTAAACAATTAAAAATTTTAAAGAAATAAACTTTATAACATGGTCTTCCATGTACTGCACACACTGCAAAAAGTATCACAAGTATCCTTACTTTATATAAAGTACTGAGACACTTCACAGTTCTACTCTGTTTATATTATTCTATCTGTAACAGATCTGTCTGCCCCATTGCCTAGTGGTTAAGAGAGCAGGATCTCACATGGTAAACCATAGTTTGAATCCTGGCCCTGGTGGCTTGAAAAACAGAACAGGCACATTTTCATGTATGCTCAAATCCCAACAGGATGGAAAATAGAAGGAGGAAGCATTTCATTGTGATCACATCCCACTGGGGGTGGTAGTTTATCCATCTCCCTCTCTCACTCTCTATCTCTCTGAATCTCTCTGGCCAGCATACATGCCCTTTCGCAAGTAAAAACAAAAAGGAGGAAGTTGTCTCAGTTTATGCAGCTATAACAAAATACCTTACACTGGATAATTTATAAACAACAGAAATGTGTTCCTCACAGTTTCGGATACTGGAATGTCCAAGATAAAGTCACCAGTAGATTTCATGTCTAGTGAAGGCTTATTATTTGTTTCTGAGGTGGCACCTTATTGCTGTGTTCTCACATGGCAGAAGGTAAAAGGGCAAAAGGGTACCAAGACATTCTCTTCAACCTCTTTTATAAGAGCACTAAACCCATTGATGAGGGTAATACTTGGTGACTTAATCACCTTGCAAAAGGCCCCACCTCTTAATAATGTCATACTGGGTAGTAAGTTCTACCGTATGAGTTTTGGAAGCACGTACACATTCAAACCATAGCAGAAGTGATGTGGAACCATGGAAGTGTTGTTGATCCTCCACCCCAAAGATCCCTTCCACCAGGCCTATGTACCATACACCAGCACCAGCACCAGCACCAGCACCCGTCAGTGTTGACTGCTAACGGCTCACAAGCTGTACTCTCCTTAGATGACTGGACTTGTCCTATAGAAGCCATCTTGCCAGGAAATGTCCAGGAAGTTAAACCCTACCCTCCCACCCCAGCTATAGTTCACATCAATGACTGATTGATATAGAGTCAAAAGCCCAGTCCCACTGCTTCAAGTTGGGACAACGGTGGTACATGGTGCTTCCAGAGCTCCTGGGGAATCAAGTTAAAGCTAGACACCAGTTGAAGCCAATCTGCACTTAGTTTTTCCCCTGGCCTATTTTGCTTCCTCAGCTTGCTTACTAATTTCCCTTTAAATCCTCAATAAATCACACAGGATTTCCATCTTGGGCTCTGCTTCCAGAGACCCCAACCTAAAACAGATAACTAGAAGACAGGAAAATAAAAGTAGGAGATATTTCAATACCTCTTAGCAGCTCTATCCAATTTCTCACCATATGAAAAATACTTCGCCTTAATCTGTTATCATCACAGTTGGACGAAGTGATGATTACAATGGATGCACTGTCTTGGTCAATTAAATTCATTTCTCATTGAAGAATACCTTGTTCAATTATTCACATATTCTGTGAATTATAGTGATATGCTGCTGTACCTTGACCTTTACATTATGCTTCTAATTTGATTAGGTGACCATTTAATTTCTCCCTTGTTAGTGACTTCCTTGCCTTGTGTAGGAAAGACAAATGACCAAGCAAAACAGAATTCAGAAAAGGTCAGGAAAGTTGAAAGCATGGCTATATTTCATGAAACAATGTATGAACTAAGACTCAGATACATCATCCCTTCAGTGAGAACAGGCCAGCGGTACAAAATACATTCTGTCACATTCCAGTAAACCCCAGCTCCTTCCTAGGCTAACCAATGGAAACTGTGAACACCTGGCCAACTTTGGCAACTACTGCCCCAGCCTTCCTCTCACAACTGAAATCCTGGTCTCTTTGGTGAAAAAGTATTAACGGCAGTTGCTGGTTCACATGTGTATGGTGTCTATACTGTAAAAATACTTTTTATCACAATGATTCGTGCTGCTGATGAACATATAAAACGTGACTTCACTCTCAAAATTTGTCAGTTGGAGCCAGGTAGTGGTCAGGGATAACACACTTAGATGAACATGGGAGAAGTTCTAGGTTCATGCCAGGGACCTCCCTATGCACATATGCCCGTTTGCCAAGTCAGCTGAGACTGAGGGTAACTCATGGCATGGGAATTTTAATGGAGGGTCCTTTTTCTCTTCCTCTGCTATGGAAGAAATAAACTTTTTTCTTAATTTATTAGAATGCATAAAGATGAAAATGACTTTTTCCTTCACATAAAGAGTGTGAAGAGGCTAAAAGAGTGGGATATGGGCTTTGGAAAGAGTTCTTGGTTTAAATTCCAGGTTTTCCACTATCAGCTGAGAAAATATAGGTAAATTATTTAACTTCTCTGTGTTAAATAATTAAAATGAAAATATTAATTAGACCTATCATTTTGATTTTAGAAGACTGGCACACATGTAAGTATTTAGTATAATATCTGGCACACAGTGAACACTCAACAAATATTTGTTAAGTTACTTTTCAAGGCATGTGTTTTGAATTAAATTTAGTAATATATCACCCCATTTTGTACATGAAAGAAGCTGGGTGTCAGAGGGGTTATTACAACCTCTCAAAACGTACCCAGTGGGATCCATCAAGGTGGTGTAGTGATTAAGACACTGGACTCCCGCATGGCTGTCCGTGGTTCAAGTCCCAGACCCAGCAGCTTAAAAATCATGCCAGGTGTATGTGCATGCATGCCCAAAATCCCAGGAGGAGAATGGAGAAGAGGAGGTTGTGGCATGGCTATCCCCCCAGGGAGTGATTTCTTTCTCACTGTCTCTCTCTGTCTCTCTCTTATATATATGGTATACATGTTGTATTTCATGCTGTATTACAACCGTCTCTGGATTGTTGAGCATGGAAAGCCTTACCTGTGTTGGTCCTGTTCACTGTTTCAGCTACTACATTTCCTTCAAAGAGACTGACTATAGAGTTGTTCCATGTCTGAACTTACCTATACTGTGACAGATGGCTGCAGATGACTTTGCCAAAAGTCAAAAGCAAATTGGTTACCATCACAAAAAAATGAAGCTATGGACTTGGTAAAAAATGAGCACTGAAGTCACTGGTTTTTTCATTATTTAAGATGTCGTCTTCATTCTTTCTATTCTTACTTCAAAACCATTTTAAATGAGTTGCTCCTACTCTGTGTTGTTTGCAACAGCAAAAAACAAACCAAAAGAACTGGTTATCATCTAATTATACCACAGTGAGAGATGACTCTCTTCCCACAGGCCTGTGTGATGGTTATCATCACTGCTACTCTATGACTTATCGTGCCCCTTTTCTCCTCTGCTCTGCACCCCGGGAGGCTGACGTACATTGGTCTGCATCCTTGGACTATCTGCCCTCTAGCTTTCAGTTGGGTTTGACCAAAAAAAGGCACTAGTAGAAAATTAGGAAGTTGGAGAGTGACGTCCTGATGGGATATTTACTCTCCCCTCACCTTTCTGCCGATCATGGCTGGCTGACTACATCTCTCTATTGAAGATCACAACTCATGAAAGGAGGCCCTCATTATGAAGCACACTCTGCCCCTTAATGAAAGTCAGTAGGTGATATAACTTAATCATCATGTAGAGCATGAATCTTAATTATATTCTAAAATCCTGGGTCACTATTCTCTTTCAATAGTCTGTGAATATTTTTCTCACTATTGCCTCCATCAGTGACAGGAACTTTGACTCAGGCACTAAATCATACAGAGAACCATTCTTAAACTGTGTCTATATCCAAATAGTTTTCAGTGTGTTGATAACTGTTCCATTTAAGCAACTGTAATAGAGATCAATCTCACTCCACAAAATCAGATTTAAAACAAATAGCATATCTTTCTTTTCTAGAATTTCTAATATAAGCACTCATTGAGCTGGCAGGAAATAAATCTCAGTGGGTCAGCAGTTAACCTTACCTGGGCTCTAAGTTCCAAGGACAGAAGGGCTTGTTGGTAATCAGTCTGTGCATTTTGCTGAAGAGATGGCCACTGTCTCTTATCTGTATGGTCCTTTGAGGCCCAATTTTTCACTGTTGTTTATGTGGTCCTATAACACTAGTTTCTGTTGAGAATACCTGGTCTCGTGTACCTAGATACACCTTCTGGGTCTTGCTGCATCTGCAGGATGCTGTCAGGCTCTCTGCGCCTCTAGGGCCCACTCACTTTTCTCCTCTCCCCCATTCAGCTCATGACAATACTCGTCTGTACCAAGCAATTCTACGAACCCCTGCATTTGCCAAGCCACTCTGACACATCTAGTAAAACACTTTATACACGGTAATTTCAAAAATTTTATAAAAATAAAATAAAATACAACTTTATTTGTGTGGGAAAAAAACTTGAAATCCATGCATAGTTTTTTTTTTCCCCCATAATACATGTGTTCCATGAACTTGTTGAAGACCCTCATACTTTTCTCATCTTTATTGGATACTCAAGCACATCGATGGTCTTGGCCTTGGAAAAGTGGAAGAATTGAGAACTTCCTTTTCCTTTTTCTATTTCAACCCTACCCTTGACTTCCCTGAAGAAATGAAGTGACTTACTATATAAAGGAGAGAAACAGGAAACAAGTTTCTCTCTGAAAATCCATCTAGCTACACAGACGAAATGAGTTCATTCAAGGAGAATAACCTACCACATGGTCTGTTACTTTGCCCTCAGCACCTGTATTTGAGCTTTTGTAGATAGTTTTTACTCAGCCAGATTTGACCTCCCCAGGTAGATGGTAGTACCTGAGCCTTATGGCCCGAACATACAAGCTTACCAAGGGGAACACCTGAATTGATCATGACTATTTCACTAGCGCACACTTGCTGTCAAAAAATATATGTGTATATATAATTTTATATTAATTTTAAATAATCTGTTGTTTAATGTTTTTAAATATATCATTTAAGAATAGATTTTAAAAAGATTTTAGGTTAACAACGTTTGTTTTTGTTTTTGTTTTTGTTTTTTTAGAGAAAGAGAGATTTTTGCTATAGGGCACGTGCTCTCACCAGACAGACACAGAGACAGAAAGTGAGAAATCAATCACCAGGGATTATGGCCATGTCACAATCCCTGGCATGAATGCACATGCACCCAGCATGAGTTTGAGTCTGAAGCTTCCAGGCCTGGGACTCAATCCACGGTTGACTATGTGGGAGTCCAGTGACATAATCATTGCACCATCTGCTGGTCCCAGGTTCACAACTCTCAAAAACGTGATCCACTTCTTGATGTCAAAACACCACAGCCCTTTCCAACCAAAAGGAAGTTGTTTTCCCTGCCTTAAAAAAAAAAAAATTAAATAGCAGGATTTCATCATGATGTTGATTACCAGAAAAGTTAACTGATTGTTGAATAAATATCCTCTTCATCAGTGTGCTAGCAGACTTCTGATTTGCTTCCAAAATGACCTTTATGCTTTAAGAAGATTCTGTTCTTTTTCAGTATCAGTATGTAATAGTTGGAATAGCAAAGATGATTAGATACACAGATTTTCTAGAGAGGTTTCACCGTAAGATTTTACACATACATCAAACTGATTTTTTTTCCTAACTTTTCATCTATTGTCATCTTAGTCTTTGCTAGGCTAGCAAGAAATGTGAGGAGCCTTGCTCTGTGGCTCCACAGCAAACTCAGGCCAGCAGGCTTTGAAGGTGAGCATGAAAGGACTGCAAAAGGAGGCTAATATTTAAGCTCAGCTGGAGAATGTTACAGGCCCTATAGAACTCCTTCAAAATATGACAGGCTTCCTTGCATTTCCAGCTATAAATGCAACCTCCTTCAACCTCAAATATCCTGTAATCCTTCAAGTATTAAGAAAGCTCTTACCTTGGTCTTTTAATATGTTTTTTACCACACCTCCTCAGGGCACCAGAGAGCCTCCCCAAGTGTTGGCACACTGCTCCATTTCTGACTGGAAAGAGCAGAATCCAAGCTGTGCTGGGGGTAGGTCCAGGGCCAAAATCCTACATTCATTAAGAACCCCCTGTAGGATGACCAATTACCAGAATCTTGGGGGTCAAAAATCTCAAGGAATAGACCAGTGTAATGCAGCACTTCACAATGCTGGACCCAGTGGGAAGGTCTCGGTCTCCCCGAGCACACCAGGGGCCCATACATGTGCCCATGAACCTAGCTGGCTGAGGCTAGAGTAGCACAGGATGTGAAAATCCTATTGGGGATGCCTGTCTCTCTGTCTCATGGAAGACAAATAGGCTAAAACAAACAAACAAACAAAACCTGAGAAATAGAACTAACTTCCTTCAGGCGTCTTACGGGGAAAACATCCCCAAATCCCATCTCCTCTGAATCTGAGTGGCCAAACCAGGTAAGTGAATTCAGTTCAGTCCACTCAAATTTGTTACGCATACTCTAACCACCAAGTATAGATTTAGTACGGTTAGACAGGTAATGAACAAACAAGGAACTGGTGATGCCTGTGAAATGCTTTTAAGGCTACAAACGAACACTTCTTAAAACTGTTTCAATCCCAAGGAAAAATCCATCAAGCAGGACCCTGTCCATATTTAGGGAAGGTTTGTCTTCTTTTTTATTTTAAGTCCTACAGAATGAAAGGTTGTTCTCCAATGATGCCAACTCTAAACTCTAGGTATTATTAATCTTCCATGTGACTTTTTAGAGATCTATGTAACTAACACCTCCTTTAAGTCATTAACTAGCCAGGATCATTTTGAATCTCTGAAGCCCTAAAAGCAGGCATTCACCAAACTCTCTCCATTTGTTGAGGCTTATTGACTGACTTCTTTTAAAAACCTTCCGAGTGTAACATTCCACACACCCTATCGACACTATACTCTAAACACCTGGCTTAGTTGTCGAAAGGGAGCGAGTAGCTTAGGGCAGGAAGATTGAACTGTAAGTAAGCCCTGGCCTGTTTTCATTTATGAAATCCCTTCCACCAGTGAGCGGATGGAGAGGTAAGGCCAGAGCCTTCTCAAGGCATCAATCTGCTTGAATTAATGTGTTGCTACCCAGAATCTGAATGTTGAGCTTAAGCACTTACATTTGGGGAGAAAACATCATGTGTGTCTGGGCATGTGGTGCGGATTGACAGGGAAACCACGGCATGTGGTTGGATTTACAGAGCATATCTGGATGCTATAAATCACTAGCTTCTACACATGTTATTTAGAATATCCACACAGGGGATGTGAGCATTATTACAGAATTAGAAACATCTCCCTTCCAGGGTGTTGTTACACCTAACTTACTGAATTAGTCACATATAAGTAATTTCCATGTTCTTTTCTCTTAGCTATTTGCCTTATCATTTTCTAAAGTTATTATTATTTACATATACCCATGCACAATTAAAATTAAGAACCAGCAGATGGCATAGCAGTTACGTCACTGGACTCCCACAGGGCCAACTGCAGTTCAAGTCCCAGACCCGGTGGCTTGAAAAATCACACCAGGTATATGTGCGTGCGTGGCCATGATCCTAGGAGAAGAATAGAGGAGAAGAGATTATGGTGTGGCCATCCCCCGAGGGATTTCTCACTTTCCCTCTCACTGTGTCTGTCTGTTTCCCCCTCTCTCTGGTGAGCATAGGTGCCCTAAGGCATAAAACCTCTTCAAAAAAAAAAAAAAAGAAAGAAAGAAAGAAAGTTCAAATTTAACTGTAATCCTTTTAAAATTAACAAACTTGGGGCCGGCAGGTGGCATGATGATTGGAGCACTGGACTCCCACATGGCTGACTGTGATTCAATTCCTGGACCTGGCAGCTTGCTTTCTCACTCCCCCCTTTCTACTGCATTTCTCTCTGATAAAAATGAAGAATAATAATAAAATAATTTTTAAAAATAAAATTAAATTTAAAAATTCCTAAAGTGCCTAACACAAATCACATGTGCAAAAAAAAATTTTTTTTAGAGGTTTTTGCTTTAGGGCACATACGCTCGCCAGACAGAGAGAGACAGAGAGAAGAAAGAGAGAAATCACCCCCCAGAGGGGATGGCCATGCCGCAATCCCTTCTCCTCCATTCTCCTCTCGGGATCTTGGGCACGCACGCACACGCACCCGGCGTGAGTTTAAGCCACTGGGTCCAGGGCTTGGACCGCGGTCGATTACATGAGAGTCCAGAGACATAGCCATTACGCTAACTGCTGGTCCCGCATGTGCAAAATTTAAAAGCTTCCCTGACCAGCAAGAAAAAAATAGGAAATGGAAGTAAACTTGGTATATTTAGACTAACAGTAATATATATGCTTTGGAATCATTTTAATGAGAAATGCTAATACTCTTATGAGGAAAACTATAAAACTTTATTGAAGAACACTAAATTTTTGACCTAATGAAAAAACAAAAGGACTTCAAGAAGTTTGTGGAAAATGGAATTAAAGTACAAATTCATTGCGGTGCAAAACAGGCTCAAACCCATGCCTAGTTTTTCATAATATAAATTTTCCATAAACTCTTTAAAGACTTTGTTTATACCATATACTTGGATGGAAAGACTATTTAACAAGGTCAGTACTTGCCAACTTAATGTGAAGGTGTTCTGCAATATCAATCGCAATGTCGGTTTCAATTATTTTTCATAAATTAAGTG
Source organism: Tupaia belangeri chinensis (assembly GCF_000334495.1). Classification (NCBI taxonomy): domain Eukaryota; kingdom Metazoa; phylum Chordata; class Mammalia; order Scandentia; family Tupaiidae; genus Tupaia; species Tupaia belangeri. The sequence continues at coordinate 5,031,528 of NW_006159849.1, forward strand.
ATCTTAAAGTTCATCCAGGAGAATATTCAAAAAGAACTAAGAACTGAAAAATAAGGACACTTGGGAACCAGCAGTTAACGTAATGGCGATGTCGCTGGACTCCCACGTAGTCGACCGCGGTTCGTGTCCCAGACCCGGTGGCTTAAAACTCACGCCGGGAGCGTGTGCGTGCGTGCCCAAGATCCCGAGAGGAGAATGGAGGAGAAGGGATTGCGGCGTGACCATCCCCCCGGGAGGTGATTTCTCGCTTTCTGTCTCTATGTCTCTCTCTGTCTGTCTGGCAAGCGCATGCACCCTACAGTGAAAATCTCTCAAAAAAAATAAATAAATAAGGACACTGTATACCAGTAGTAGTTAAACATAACAATAAAAAATGAAATAATTATGGCTTTAGCACAAGAATATAAAAACAATCAGATAGAATTGACTACAAACACCAGAAACTGATCCTACTAATCTCTGCTCCCCACCAGAACACTTGCATTCCCCAGAGAGAGACAAAGACAGAGACAGTGAGAGAGAATGTGAGAAATCACACCCCTCCCCCACCCCACCAGCCCCAGGAGGGATGGCCAACAAATTTGGGCCGTCCCTGTAGCCTACTGGTTAAGAAGGCTGGATCCCACATGGCTGACCGCGGTTCAAATTCCAGCCCTAACACCTTGAAAAACATGACGAGTGTGTGTCATGTACGCTTACCCCAAATCATGACAGAATGGAGAAGTGGGGAAGGGATTGCAGCATGACCACAGCTCACTTGGGGCTGGAGGAGTCATTTCTCCCTCTCTGGTAAATGCATGCACCCTCTGGCATTTTTTTAAAAGAACAAATTTAATATATGAGCAAGATGGCATCACTAGTGTTAAAGGTACAACTGATTTAGTCATTTGTCTATTACTTGGGGTCATTTTCCCAATACAGTAGTACCCCCCATATCCTCAGTTTTGCTTTCTGCACTTTGTTACCTTCAACCAGTTTTAATATATTAAATAGAAAATGTCAAAAAGGATGAATTCATAAGTTTTACATTGCACACCATTCTGAGCAGCATGGTGAAACCTTGCACCTGGGATGTGAACCATCCCTTTGCTCAGTGTATCCACAAGTATGTGCTACCCACCCACTAGTTCCCTAATAACCATTTAGGTTATGCCATCATCAACTCTTAGAATATCACAGTGCTGGGGCCAGCAGCTGGTGTGGTGGTTGAAGCACCCGGACTCCCATATGGGCAACCACGGTTTGAGTCCTGGACCTGGCTCCTTGCTTTCTCACTTTCCCTTTCTCTCTCTCTCTCTCTCTCTCTCACTGGCCCCCCAAAAAATAATTAATCGATTAAATTCTTTAAAAAAAAGAAAATCACAGTGCCCATGTTCAAGTAACCCTGTCTTATTTAATAATTGCCTCAAAGCACAGAGTAGTGATGGTGGCAATTTGAATATGCCATAGAGAATCTATAAGGCACTTCCTTAAAGTGAAAGGCAAAAGTTCTTGATTTAATAAGAAAAGCAAAAAGGTCATTTGCTGAAGTTGTTAAGGTCCACAGTCAAAACTAATCTTCTATCTGGGACCAGCAGTTAGCTTAATGGCTATGTCGCTGGACTCCCACATAGTCGACCGCGGATCAAGTCCTAGACCCGGTGGCTTAAACTCATGCCGGGTGCATGTGCATGCGTGCCCAAGATCCTGAGAGGAGAATGGAGGAGAAGGGATTGCGGCATGGCCATCCCCTCTGGGGGGTGTTTTCTCACTTTCTATCTCTGTCTCTCTCTGTCTGTCTGGTAAGCGCACACGCCCTATAGCAAAAACCTCTCCAAAAAAGAAAACTAATCTTCTATCTATGAAATTGTAAATAAAAAGAAACACATAGCTAATTTTGCTGTTGCACCTCGAACTGAAAAAGGTATGGCCACAGTATGTGACAAGTGCTTAGTGAGGATGCAAACGATGTTAAATTAGTGGGTATAAGACATGAACAAAAACATTTCGATTGACAGCAACCAAGTTTGGGACTATGCAGTTTCATTCAGCCACCGGGGATTTGGGAACATACTCCCCAACATAAGATTTCTGTATTTTGCTGATATTCCATGTTGTGAGAACTGCCTTCTCAAAATATTTTCTGGAAACTTCCTTCCACATTGCAAGACAGCCCTGTAAGACCATTCCTCAAAAGCAAGTGAGGAAAAGGACCAGTAGTTAGCAAAATGGCTATGTCACTGGACTCCTAAGTAGTTAACCATGGTTCAAGTCCCAGACCCAGTGGCTTAAAACTCACACCAGGTGCATGTGTGTGTGTGCTCAAGATCCCAAGAGGAGAATGGAGGAGAAGGGATTGCGGCATGGCCATCCTCCCTGGGGGGTGATTTCTTGCTTTCTGTCTCTCTGTTTCTCTCTGTTTTTCTGGTGAGTGCACACACCCTATAGCAAAAACCTCTTCAAAAAAATTTTTTTAATTAAAAAAAAATAATAAGTAAAGGAAAGTGAAGAAAACAGCTTTAAACAATAGACCAGCACCTCAGGCCCGTACCAGCAGCAGCAGAGGGGCTGAACAATGCCTTACGTGGCCAGTTCTACGGTGCAACCCTGGACATAACTGCTGAAGGTTACCCCCGAGCTCACTGACTGTGTGAGCTAGATGAATTCTCAGTGCCTTCTACATCTGCTTAAACTAGCTCAAGTGGTTTCTGTGGTTTACAACTAAAGGGCTAACCAGTAAAAACTGGTCATTGGTTTTAAGAAATAAGTTATTTAAATCCTTATTTCATACCATCCACATTAAAATACAATTCTGCATAAATTTGTTTTTACATCAAGCTATTAAGAAAATCTAAAGAAAAAATGTAGGCAGTCACTTCTACATAGAAAAGGACTATGAATGGAAGCAAAGAGGAAAATAAGGAAAAGTTTAAAATATCCCAGTAACTAAAAATGTCACACTTCTGTGGGGCCAGCCAGTGGCACAGTAGTAACACAATGCTCTGCCAGGACAACTTATGTGGGAAGGTCCTGGTTTCACATCCTGAGGTCTCCCTGTACACCCAGAGCATGTGTACACATTCAGGATCCTGGCTGGCTGAGGCTGAGGCAGGATCATGGCATGAAGATGCTGTTGAGGATGCTTCTCTTTCTGTCTCTCCTTCTAACACTCTCTCTCCCTCAGAAGAAATAAATAATGAACTTTTTTTTTTAATGTTATACTTCTAAAGTCAGGCATGGTAGCATGCCTGGAAGTCCCAGCTACTCAGGAGGCTGAAGCAGGAGGGTTATAACCCAGTGAGACTCTGTCCAAAACTCCTTGACCCCAATCCCCCCCACACACACACAATTCCTCTAAAGGAGAAGGGGGGGATATACAAAAAGTCTAATAAATATGTATATGTTTGGTTACTTACATATTTTTATAAAGCTCACTGGCAATTAAATCCATGGAGTAAAAATAATATTAATAATATAGTTTTGCCTATTAAGTTAGCAAAGGTTTTATTAGTAATGTTCATTTCTAATAAAAATTCATTCACTTACTTAATTGGCAGGAACGTGAATTAGTGCAAACTATCTGGAATACAATTTCATGATATGTATTTTAAAGGTCTTTAAAATATTTATGATCTACCTGAAGCCAGTACTTTCACTTGGGAAAAATTTAAGGAAATAAATTATTTATACTTTTCTACAGTACTTTTATGAGCAGAAAAACAATGGTATTACAAATTTACAAATAAAAGCTTAATGGTAAAAGAGGCTACTAAGAAATATCCCAGTTAGACTACTTTAGCATAACACTTCCCAAGGCCAGCAGGTGGCGTAGGATAAGGCACTGGACTCTCTCATGGCCGATTGCAGTTCGAGTCGCAGACCTGGTGGCTTATTTCTCACTTTCTCCCTCTCTCTCTTTCTCACCCACACATGCCCTATAGCAAATTAAAAAATAATAATAATGAATAAAATTTAATAATTCTGTAAAAAATAATTCCCATCCCAAATATTTTATATATATGAATGGAAATAAAGAATGTGTTTACAGAACTCTAGGAAACACTGTCCTTCTGGAATATCAGAAGGAAACTCAGTAGAAATGACCACATTCTATTTTGAAAGCAGCAAAGATAGAAAATATAGCCAGGAGTTCAGGTGCCTTTGTTACCCAGGCTTAAAGAGGAAAGGTTTTATAGTACTGTGGGGATTTCCTCCAGTTTTAAGCTTAGGTGGGTATAGAACCCATGCTGCCCAGAAATACCACAAAGAAACTGAAAGGTGATTGAAAAAAAAAAAAATGGTTTCAACTTTCTAAGATAACTGTCTTGCTAACCCAGTTATTTACTCCTATCCAAAGCTGAGGTAACAGCCCCTCCCTGGAAACTAATGACAGAAACAAGGACAAATGGAAACTCAAGGGTCAGACAGACCACAGACGGGTCAGTGTGAAACCAATGTGAGACCAGGCCAGGAGGGGCAGAAGGTGCCTGAAAACCAGAGGAGTCAAGAAGATTAGAAAAGTGTGAACTGCTTTCTAAATTAAAATTTGGTAAACATAATCTAACAGTTCCCATTCCACTTACAAAGTCCAATGTCAGGAGAACATATAGCACCGGAACTATCCGAGAACTGTCAGTCATAGTAGGCCACGTGCAATCCTGACTGCTCCTGGATGTTTACCAAATGGCATCCCAACAGGGCCTATCCCTCTAGGGTAAGCTGGGATAGTTTACCCTGCTCAATGCTTAGCCTCTTGCTTAGCTTCAATCACAGATATAATCAGGTGGAGAGGAAGATCCAAAATTTAGTATAAACTACTTTGAAAAGCAAAAACAAGACATAATTCCATATCTAGTGAATTCAAAAAGTGTAGTAAAATTTTGACACATGGCCCTTCATCCTAATGAATATTGTTGACACAATCACTTATATCTGGAATCAAATACCTGAATTTCAGATAACTTTTTAAAGACTTTTAGTAAATTATTAATTATATTCCCATTTATAACTGTCTCATAATTGTTCTTAAGTATCGCCTTGGTTATAACTGAGACATCTAGGTCAGCCATTTTCAATATGCCACAAAACATCAACACAAGAGCTAGCACTAGGATGAACTGGTATGAGGATGCAAATATAAGAAATGGAATGTGGGTGAGGCTGAGGCAGGAGCACAGAGAGAAGGGCCCCTCGATCTGAAACCACTCTGCAAAACAGGGGTGCACAGTTTCAATCTTTCCAACTACAACCATTTGAATGGGAAATAACATCAGTAACTTCTGTAATATCCTCTGGTGACAGAAAGGGCAAACAAAAAAGTGTGTTTTTTATTCATTCTGGCAAGCCTAAGTTTTCCAACTTTGAATCTCTCTAAATATAGAAACAATTCATATAAGCAGGGTCTTCAAGAAGTATATGGAAAATGCATATAATATTTTTTAAATCATGCATATATTTCAAGATATTTGCACCCAGAAAAGCCTCATACTTTAATTCCATTTTCCCACAAACTTTTTGAGATATCTTCATATGACTATCTTTGTTTTAAGTTTATTTACCTATTCCATGAGAGAGAGAGAGAAAAAGAGAGACAGGCAGAGAGACAAACACCCCTCTCCCCCAATTAGGTCTTGACGCCATGATCCTCCCCCTTCAGCCAGCCCTGAGTCACAAACACGTTCATGCCCAGGGTACTCAGGGAGGTCTCCAATATGAACTGGCAGTCTTCCCAGGTGGGTCTGCCTCTCAGAGCCTCGTACTGTAGCACTGCTCTACCATCCAGCCCCTAACTATCTACTTTTGATGGCAGTCACTGTGCCCATAGTGGTGGACAGAAATAACTCAATTCCAGAAAGGGAGACTGAGACACAGCTATCGAGAAGGTAGACAACCCACTCCTGATACAAAGGGACAGCCACAAACTAAAACAAAACTAAGTCACTCCCATAAAAGTAGAGAATGAAATAGTGGTTGCGAAAGTCTGGCAAGAATGGGGGTGGATAGGAAGATGTTGGTTAATGGATATGAAGCCACAGTTAGACAAGAGGAAGAACTCCTAGTGTTCCACAGTAAGGTAGGATAACTATAGTATTTTACTGTATATATCAAAATAGCCAACAGAGAGAATTTTTTTTGGAGGGGTTTTTGCTATAGGGTGCGTGTGCTCGCCAGACAGACAGAGAGAGACAGAGACAGAAAGTGAGAAATCACCCTCCCCGGGGCTGGGGGGGGGATGGCCACGCCGCAATCCCTTCTCCTCCATTCTCCTCTCGGGATCTTGGGCACGCACGCACACACACCCAGCATGAGTTTAAGCCACTGGGTCCGGGATGCAAACCGCGGTCGACTACATGGGAGTCCAGCAACATAGCCATTACTCTAACTGCTGGTCCCCCAACAGAGAGAATTTTTAATGTTCTCAATGCTAAGTAAGAATAAATTTTTCACATGTTGCAAACACTCATTACTCCATTTTGGTCATTATACATTATATTCACATACTGAAAAAAAAAATCACACTGTACCCCCAAAATACATACAAATTATACATCAATTAATAATAATTTTGAAAATAATATAGGATTCTCTCAAGATAGAGAAAATCATGATTCAAGATGCCAAAATTTATCCTAAGGTATAATTGAAAAAAAATCAGTCATTGTGTTCTTTGTGATGATTCAAAGAAAAGGTCATAGACTCTAATTTAAGTTACGTTCTATACATTTTTTTTTTTTTTTGGAGAGGTTTTTTGCTATAGGGCACATGCTCACTAGACAGACAGAGACAGAGAGACAGAAAGTGAGCCTGTCTTCTAAAGCTTCTGTATTCCATGTCTGTTAACAATTCCACCACCACATAAACCACCCTCCTGTATCAACCAAGGCTTTCTCACTCCATCCTAAAGCAACCCCAACAACCTTCAGTCTGGATGTCCCAGACCAAGCCCAATTCTTGAGCTCATTGGATTGGAGACAGTAAGGACACCAGTATTCTTGCCTCGACCCCCAACTGATAAAACCAGGAACTAAGTTCATTTCAAACAGCCACAGAACCTAGTAAGCCTCTTTCTAAACTCAACATTGCCATTTCTTCCTCCATTTCTCATCCTACAGGATCTCTTCAAAGCTCATACTTCAGTTTTTCTGCTTAGCACTTATGTTGCTCATCAGCATGAAAGAAATGCTCTTTATAGCCTGAGGCCAGAGAACCGATATTGTTTCTTCTCTGACTAGGTCTTGCTTAAAATACACAAGTTACCTGGTCTTGGGCAACTTCCATCAGGCTGGGTTTGTGCAGATGATGTTAGTCTCTGTCCCCTCCTAAACTCCATTCACCCTCTACTCTTCTATACCTTGCTCTGTGCCCCAGCAGGCTGACCTCATACAATCCTTCATTGCTGTCTTCGGATTGAGTTGGGCCAACGGGAGGCACCAGGAGGAGATTGGAGAAAAGGAAAGACAAGAGGTCAGCATATTTCATTCCCATTCTCTCCCTGGTCTGGGCCTTCTGTCTAGCAATAGCTGTGCCCCACCCCCATGATCACAACACTGGCCAAGTAAACCTTGCAAACAGCTTCCATTCAAACTGGGTTGCAGAAACATGTTCCCTCTTTACTCCTCCAGATCAAGGATGGTAGCAGCTCCCAGCTGTTGCTAGTCCCTGAGTACTTCGCCATCCTTTGTTGGCCCTCTTAATCCTCTCCACATTTTTCTAAGTTGTTCTTTCATCATTGTCTCCTGTACCATCTGAACGGGATTCTGTTTCTTATAAGCTTTCTAACTTCTATTTCTGCCATGTCCTTCCTGCCACCCACCCCACCTGCCAATTCCCCATGCCCTATCTAAGCCAACTCTGTCCCATGGGTGGGATATTCTCAGCTTCTGCATCTCACCAAGTGTGCCAGCCATGCCATACACCCTCAGCATCAGGCTGCACTCTGAGCAGTCCACTGCACTGATATCCATGTGCATCCCAAGAACACACCAAAACACCTATGATTTCACTGTCTACCTGAATCATTTCTGACCTGTGACAGTCTCAATGCACACTATCCATGGATATCCCAGGTTCTGATCCACCTTGAAAGCCCATTCTAGATTGTCTCCTTGTATTGAAGCCCAGCTCCACCCTGACTACCTGCTTCCAAATGCTGCTCAGGATCTGGGTTGCCACCATACCCTTCCTCCCATCCTATAACTGCACCAGCTAGCACCTAGGGCAGTCCAAGCTGTTCGAGGGGAATAAGAAGACAGAAGACATACCATTTCCCATTTAATAACATCATCAAAGTCTAGAAGATTCTGTACTCACAAAACTCATCTATATTTGAGATCACTTATGGAAGCACCATGGTCTTGGGTGACTTGCAAAGAGCCAATGATAGTTACTTTTAGAATTCTATACTCTTTGGACTTAACTTCCTCACCCTGCTACAGAGGTCTACAGGATTAACTCTGCTATAGGCCTCCTTCGTCCAGTGTCTGACCTCACTCTCTGGAAGGCTCCCTCAACTCTAGCAAGATCCCAACCAGGTGCCAAGCAAAATACGACTTTGCATGCTCCCTGAGAGCCTGCCTCCTCCCCTCCACACCACCACTCCCTTTCTTCGGAAAGAACCTCCCAGGCCTCCTTCTACAGAACATTAGCCCTCCTGCTTAATAAATAATTCTTACATCTTCCTCCAATATTTTTCCTTGTCTTCCCTTGCCATTTTCACTTACATACTGATGTCAAAAAAGAGGTGAGAGTGGGGGAGGGATATACCCGGGAGGGAAAAAGATACATTATCTTCCTGGCATTTTCTAATAGGGTCTTTTTCAAAATTTGAAGGGAGCTACACAAGCTGGAACAAATTTCTATCAAGCCCATTTAGCCTCTCTTGTGCTTTTTCCATTATCATTTTTATAGCAGAGATTTCAGTGAGGATTCACAGTGAGTCACTTTATGAGGCTGCTCCATCTGTACCATCTGCAGGCATGACTTTCCCCTCACCCTAGACATTACGTATCTCCTTATGGCAGCCCGGACAGGGGGGTGAGACTGCCAAGCCAGGTCACATGCCAGGAGTCCATCACTCATCCAAAGGGGTGGGCAGAGTCTGCTTACAATTAGGTTCAACTCCTGGTTCTGGATAATATGTCCCTCTGGCTTTGCATTCTTTCTTGCCAGCTCCCTGCTGGGCTCAGGAGGAGTTAGGGTCTTGCCTTCTTGGTTTCTTTCCTTCTCTCTCTCCCTCTGATCCCCATCTCCTCTCCCCCCTTTCCCTTTCCACTGTCCTCATCTGTCTACTTCTCTTTCCATCATTCCATCTCTGACTCTCATCACATAATCTCTCTCCATCTCTTTCTTCCTCCCCACTTGTCTCATGTTCCATCTCTTCCCCACCTCTCTCCCACCTGGCCTCATGTTTCATCTCCCTGCTCTTGTCTTTCTCTCTTTCTCATCTTTCTGTGCTGTCTCTGGTCCCCTGCAAAGAAAATTTTCATGTCACACTAACAGAAAATACAACTGCTTCTCACAATGGTACGGGGACACCAGGGTGCAGAACAAATGAAAAAATTCCAGCACCCAAGGGTATCTCACTTTCAAAATGCTTTTAATACTAATCAGGGTTTATACATAGTGATAATCACTGGAGAAAATATATCTAAGTATTTAAGGGTGGGAGTGGGAAAGTCATTTGAAAAATGAGAATTCAAGGAGTTCACCTCACATAAATGTATAATAGGGCTCTTCAGAGCAGCTATTTCAAAGCTAGTCACCACTAATATAGCCCAAAGTTTATTTTTGTTTGTTTGTTTGTTTTTTTGAGAGGTTTTTGCTATAGGGCGTGTGTGCTTGCCAGACAGACAGAGAGAGACAGAGAGATAGAAAGCAAGAAATCACACCCCAGAGGGGATGGCCACACTGCAATCCCTTCTCCTCCATTCTCTTCTCGGGATCTTGGGCATGCACACACACGCACCCGGTGTGAGTTTAAGCCGCCGGGTCTGGGACTTGAACCGCGGTCGACTATGTGGGAGTCCAGCGACATAGTCATTATGCTAACTGCTGGTCCTGAAGTTTAATTTTTTTTTAAGAGAGCTTTTTTGCTATAGGGTACATGCACTAGCCAGAGAGACAGAGAGATAGACAGAAAGTGAGAAATCACTCCCCCAGAAGAGGATGCCATGTCACAAACCTTTCTCCTCTATTCTCCTCTTGGGATTTTGGACACACATGCACACACGCCTGGCATGAGTTTTAAACCACTGCATCCAGGACTTGAACCATGGCTGACTACATGGGAATCAAGTGACGTAACCATTCCACCATCTGCTGGTCCTGCCCAAAGTTTAATTTAAAATATATTTTCTTTCCCACATTCCATTGCATTCATTAGAAAACAGATTGTGACTATGAATTTACCCTGCAATTCATTTTTTGCATAAATGTACATTACTCATAAAAGCTTTATGACTATATAAACAAAAACTTCTAAATCTTTAACACTGTCAATTCAATTTAAAGGATTTCTAATGTTGGGGGGCAGAGCTGTCTCTAAATAACTCAGTTAACTATTTATTAAACTCATGGATCTACTTTGTGATTTTTTGACACCCATCATACCATGGCAAATCTTTTAAAAATCTAGGGGGATTATTGTGGTTGTTGATTTTTTAGCATCACAGATAACTCACACAGGTGGCACTAGAGATACTCAGTGTGTTATCAAATTCAAATCAATGCATGTTCAAATCCCTGCTTTGCTAGCTTAGAGGTTACATTGCAGTTAGGTTCTAAAAGTTTCAGTTTCCTCATCTACAAATTTTGCCCCACAACCCTATTAGACAGGATCTTTAGGGAAGTCTGGAGAAATTATTTTTTTCTGCTCTCAATAGAATTTAAATAATACCCAATGCCTTTTCCCTTTCTTAATAAGAACCTCTACTAAGTACTGTGGATTAGGCCTCAAACTAACATCACCCAGTTAGATGGTTAAATAGAAGATGATTCCTGTGATTTCTAGTGTTTTATTGGGTCATCAGGAAAGTCATGACACATTTTTGCATAGGAAAGCAGAGAAAAATATGTCATAACTTTCCTGATGACTTAATAAAATTATTTTATAGACTTTCATACAATTTATTTCACAGTCTGAAAACTGTCATTAACATTACCATTAATGTTACCATTATATTAGCAATAGCTAATATTTATTATCCAAATTCTGTCTTGGGTATTTTATATACATTATCTCATTTTGCCTCATAATGATATTTTAAAGTTTTTATTTTCTTGTTTTTCAAGAAACTGCAGCTCACAAATACTAAGTAATTTGCCCAGTGTTGCACAACTGGTAAGCAGCATAGCTGGGATTTGAACTGAGACTTTTAGGGACCAGCAGATGACATAATGGTTATGTCACTGGACTCCCATTAAATCAACCATGGTTCGAGTTCCAGACCTGGTGGATTACACACATCAGGTGCGTGTGTGTGGCCAAGATCCCAAAAGGAGAATGGAAGAGAAGGGATTGCGGAGTGGCCATTCCCCGCAGGGGGATGATTTCTCGCTTTCTTTCTCTCTGTCTCTCTCTGTCTGGCACATGTGCCTTATAGCAAAAAACCTCTCTTTAAAAAATAAAATAAAATAAACAAAGAAAATGAACCAAGACTTTTAGTCTCAGAGCCCATGCTTTGATCCCTGAGTAATAGTGGAGTAATAGTGGAGTAAAGGGAAAAAGAAAGAGTTTAGCCAATGGTTAGGGCCACAAGAATAATCCTATTTTCTCTTATTAGCATGGTAACTACTGAGCTCTGTCATCACAGTTGACTTGGTTAATAAATGCCTGAGTTATTTTGAGTCTACAGACAATCTAGACAGCTAACAATATCTAGCCCGAACTTCTGCAAAACAGTGTTGCCCCGCCTTTCTCCATCCCAAAAACAAACATCAACTCTGATGTGGCCAGAAGACCATTTAAAATAGAATCTTTGTTCAAGTCCCAGCATTATGAGCCATGAGCCTTGGTTAGAGAATGATAGCCTTTCTGATCTTCAGTTTTTTCAACTTGCATATGTTGAAACATAAGGATAAAAATTGAAGAATGAGCAAAATGATAAGTATAAAAGTATCTTTTACATAAATGTATTTTTCCTTTTCAACACAGTTTTTCTATACAATAGGCAGCATGTAAAAGTTACAAAACCCTGAGATAAGCATGAAGTTGAAAGATATCTGGTCAGTGGGCCACTTTACCAAGGCAAGAGCATTGTATCTGCCATTATCTACCATTCAAACACTTCATCCTAGAAAGAGGCTGGTGGAACTTTTAACAATACACTAGTAAGAAATAGAATGCAGGCCTGGTGGTTAAAGCAGGATCTTACGTGGCTGATCACTTGGTTCAAGTTCCAAACCCAGTGACTTGAAAAACACACTGGGGGGTCCAGCAGTTAGCCTAATGGCTATGTCGCTGGACTCCCACGTAGTTGACCGCGGTTTGAGTCCCAGACCCAGTAGCTTAAGCTCACACCAGGTGCATGTGTGTGCGTGCCCAAGATCCCAAGAGGAGAATGGAGGAGAAGGGATTGTGGCACGGTCATCCCCCCTAGGGGGTGATTTCTCACTTTCTGTCTCTCTGTCTCTCTCTGTCTTTCTGGTGAGCGCACATGCCCTATAGCAAAAAAAAGAAAAAGAAAATTCTCTCTCAAAAAAAACAAAAAAACAAAAAAACACTGGGCATGTTTGAGTGTGTGACCAAAATCCTGACAGGAGGGAGGAGTGGAGGAAAAGGAATCACAGGGTTATCATTCTTCCGGGAGGTGGGGGGTACTTTCTCATTTTTACTCCTCTCTCTTTTTTCTCTTCTGCAAGTGCACATGCCCTCTGGCAAAATTTTTATAAAAAGAAAAAGAAATAGAATTAATGCATTAATTTGTGGCTTAAAAAATATAATTAATGGCAGGGGGAGAAAACAAGTTTATACTTTTGTTAGGTTAACATTTCTATGTATTGTTAACATCCTATGGTCATCTATAGCAGTTACCTTGAAATCTACTCCAAAGTTGAGAAAAAGAAACAGAATCTAGGACTCAAAGTTTGCTTCTTTTTGCCCCAAAGTGGTCCCTGTCCATTAACAACTTCTGGTGTCACTGATCACAGGGGTCTATTGATTCACCTGCCAACTCTGCAGGGGGTCAATGAGTCATTTTCCTATAGTCCTTGTCTCTTCTCAGACACTTCCAAAGGACTTGGGGGTGCAACAAATGCCTTCCTTGCTGCAATGCAGTGAGTTTCCTTGCTCATTATTCACTCGGGATTCAACATGCATGTGAATCTAACGCAGGATACAGGCTTCTGGAGTCACGGTTGTAGAGCCATCCAAAACCAGATAACATGGCTTTTTCTGTCCATTCTGTTGAACAAGGCAGGGTGGGGAACTCACTTCCTAAACAATCTCTTATCAGAAAATAGCTAAGTTGGAGCGAAGATGAGAGGTTAAAAAAGTGGGTTGATAACCAAGTAACTGAAAGACTGTCCCTGCTTGGCATCATCTAATAGTGGCAGATCAGTAAGGAGGGGTTTCAGCGTCTACTCTGCAACTCTGTATGGGTCCTTGGTAAATCCCTAATCCTTATCATCTTTGTTTACTCATCTGTAAAATTATAAGACTCTACTAAATGGTCTCTTTCTAAGCCAGGACTCTAACAAGTCACTTTAAATAGTCACTGGATTAAGCTCATCTAAAATACTTTGGTTTCTGATTAAATTCCTTTCATTATTTACTCCAAGATAAAAAAAAGTTTCTTCCTCAAAAGAAAGAAAGAAAGAAAGAAAGAAAGAAAGAAAGAAAGAAAGAAAGAAAGAAAGAAAGAAAGAAAGAGAAAAATATACTAAACTATTAGATCTGGGCAAGGTAATATCACTTTGCCTTTCATGTTATGTCACCCAGTGGGCACGCATAATTATCAGGATGTCGAGTGGAAATCAGCATTAACTCTGCAATGAAACATGAATTCAATGCACCTCATCCAAGATTAGCCCCCTGGAAATATAATTTCTCTTGACACAATCTTTTCCAGGTTCCTCAGCATACTTTTGAAACTGCAAAAAATTGAAGGCCGTCCAAATATCTGTTTACAGAAACAGTCTCTCACCCAAATATGCTAGCAATTCTGGCATGCATTCTAGAAATACACATACAAAAAAATACCAAAAAGCAATCCTGATTTTAATGCAAATGTTACAGACTCTCATGGCCATATTCCCTAATGACATAGAAACTGAGCTCTGACACTTGAGACATAATTTTTCCTTTGCAGAAAATGAACTTTGGTTTCTATTATTAGAAATGTTGGGGGAACCAGCAGTTAGCGTAATGGCTATGTCGCTGGACTCCCACGTAGTCGACTGCAGTTCGCGTCCCAGACCCGGTGGCTTAAAACTCACACTGGGCACGTGTGCGTACGTGCCCAAGATCCCGAGAGGAGAATGGAGGAGAAGGGATTGCGGCGTGACCATCCCCCCTGGGGGGTGATTTCTCGCTTTCTGTCTCTATGTCTCTCTCTGTCTGTCTGGCGAGCGACACGCCCTATAGCGAAAACCTCTCCAAAAAAAAAAAAAAAGAAATGTTGGTTATCAGGGAAAGTCATGAAGTCATGACATGCTTTTGCATAGAAAAATATGTCATGACTTTCACAATGACCTAATAGCTAAATTGATTTGTCTCCAGAATAGTATATAAGAAGAACAAAGCAACTTACATGAAGGGAATTTCTTTTTGTTTTAAGCAAAATCTTAAAATACTTCAGTCTGCTCAAACTCCATTTCTCCAGTAATAGGGCAAAAGTATGGAATGTGGGTAGACCACTCAAAATAAGTACCCCTTTGGAGACCAGAGAAATTAGAAACCAAGCTCTTCCAATCCTGCCTTCAGGGCGAAGAGCACAGGGAGAGGAAATCCTGACAAGGTCTTCCCTCAGCTACTGTATTGCAGTAATGACATAGCTCAATATACGAATCTTGACTCCAAAAATTTCAGGCCAAACTGTTGATGAGGAAAATGAATGACAAAGTACAAGTGCCAGATTCCAACAGGCTTCTCACTCCTGGACTCAAATTCAGAGGCCAAGACTCAGGATGCTAATGAAACCAACAACAAAATAAATAATACAATCTTAATAGGAAAACTGATCCTGATGAAACCAACATCAAAATAAATAATACAATCTTAATAGGAAAACCAAGAAATCAAAAGGAAAGAAAGCAGCCTCCTGGTTTACTGACACTTGGCTGCAGGTCAGACACATTCTACCTACAAGTCTTAAATTGTGGCCCAAGCTCCACTGACCCCCAAAATGTTAATTAACCCATGCCATCAACCACAGTTGCAACTTACTTTCAGCAGCTCCATTCAGTGCAAGAGGCTGCACACTGGGCACCAAAGGAAATAACAGAACTGGTTCTACTTGACATTCCATGAAGGGCAGATACACACAAGCTCAGGGTTCCGGGCAAGAGCGCAGAAAGGTAAGGGACCGAAGTCCCTCACTAAAGTAGCACACAGTCCCCCCCCTTCAACGTCAGCAATATGTTTATTATTGGATTGTCAGAAAGTCATGACACATTTTTGCATAGAACATATAAAACTACGTCATGACTTTCCCAACAAGCTAATACACTTACTACAACCAGGATAATATTTTAAGAGCGAAGTCACCCACAGTCTCATGACCAGAGATAACCATCATTCCATGTTTGTCTATGTTCTTCTAGAATTAATTCCCATGTACATGTGCATGTATACACATTTTTCCCTAAAATAGAATCATAGTGTGTGTATATGTGCACACCTGTGTATCTATGCCATGCCACAACTAATTTTTCTAACTTAGTAACATAATATTCTATAGTGCTGTATAAAACATCAACTCCTCTAAGTGTAGCTACCAGAGACTGTCAGGGAAGGGAGTGGATGGTAGAGGCTAGGTGGGAGGGTGGGAGGGGCAAAGGGAAGAAATACTTAACAGATACAAGTATGTAAAGTCCTCTGTTGAAAAAAAGTTTGTAATTTTTGCTTTATAAAAATGTTATGTATGTATGTTTATGTGTATACATGTACAAACCCTCTATTTGGCACACTCAGGTTCTTTCTACTTTGTTACTCACATACATTAATATGCCATGCATTCTAGAAATACACACACAAAAAAAATCCCACTATGATAAATGTCTTTGAACATGTATCTTTTCGATGAGCATCCTTTTTCTGATTTTTTCCTTTGAAATATCCTAAGAAGTGAAATTATAGATTCCAAGTCTCAGCACGTTTTTAAAGCTCCTGAGACATGTCCCCAAAATGCAGCGTATTTTTCTTCAAGGGGAACCCCTGTGCTCAGTGCGGTGGCATGTGGGATGCCCAGGACCGGATGCTAAATGGCATGCAAATCCCAAATGCCAAGCAGCCTACGGGAAACAAATTGGAACACTTTCCAAAGCATTAAGGTGATTATTGCTTAGTGCCCAGAGATCTTTCAGCAATTTCATATAAAATATTCCTTCATGTCAGACCCATAATCACCTTTTCAAAATTGTGCCGTGGAGAGTCGTGGATATGTATTCGGTGTGCCGGGCATAAATCTCTCCAATCCACACTACATCCTGCAGTGCCTTGCCTCCCACAGGAGCAGAGCTGCTTCGAGGCCAGCCAGGGCAGCTGAAAAGCATATGTTCTCATCCCGATTCTCACCTCCTCTCCCACACCCTCCCCCAGCTCCTTCCACCTTTGGGCTTTCACATTTCTCCTTGATAAATGCTTTCAGGAAAACATTTCATGAGATGCTTACCTATGCAAACCTGCCTTTCAAAATGGTACCCACAATCGAATCTAGGCACATAAAGAGACTACTACACAGTAGCTACTGGGTGCCAAATGAGAATGTTGGGGTGACTATAGCAGTGGGGACCTGGTAGGTATCAACACGCAGCTTTTCTAACCCGAGGCATTTATCCCAAGGAGTGGAACACAATGCCTTTCCCCTTCACATGAACAGATGCAGAGAGACAGGGCCCAGACAGAGGATGAACCAGTTATGTCATTCCCCAGGAAGCTGGCAAAGAAAGCTGACATCTATGAAGACAGCCTTTCAAATGTCCCATCATCAGACTTCGTCTCTTACATCGCCGGGAAAGAAAGGATTCCTGTAGGTGCACACAGTTTCCCAAGCTCTGGGCTGCGGAGACTGGCTCTTCCAAAAGCTGCCGAGAGTCCCCATTCACGTTTCCCAGAGCTTGCTGCACTGGGACAGGCTTTGCTTACCTCTCTTACCTTACCACATACAGGCTTACCCAACCCTGGCTGGTTTGCACACAGCATTTGCAGACATGGCAGCACATGAAATAACTGGGCTGTTATTGCCACTGGGGTCTTGAAGTCAATACCAAAGGACCTATAAGCTCCTGAAATGCTTCCTGAGTCCCTGGCATGAGGACTAGTTAAAATCTGTGACCGCGCAGGACCTGGAGTATTTGGGAAATGTCCTAGCACTGTGTGCTTTGGCCACTGCCCATGTCACTCTGAGTTCATCGTTGTCAGAGCACAGAGGCAATTGCTCAGGGAGGGGTCTATACCTGTGTTATGGCAGCTGTGCAAAGGCAGACCTTTCATGGGGGTGTGGGGCAGGGGCTGGGGGGTT
>NW_006159849.1:5049979-5053215 GCF_000334495.1 Tupaia belangeri chinensis
CCCTAAGCAGGCTCTCAGGAAGGGGTGAATGCTTTTATCCTGTTCAGCAGCTCCAGAGTGACGAAAAGTTTATCAGCAAAACCCCCATGCTTGGAACAACCTAAGGCCCTAAGCATCATCTCCCAAGAGTCCAAACATACTTACAAGCGGACAGCAGTCTCTATAGGCAGCTAGGCAGTGGTGATAACAACCAAATGAACATAACCACATCTGGGATGTGTGCAGTAGTGTGTGTCATCGTACACTTCTTCGTCCATGGTTTTACTTCATCCTCCAGATGTCTCTGTGAGGCTGGCTAATATTATGAGTCCTCACTTAACAGATTACTATTCTGAGGCTCACAGAGGCTGCACTGAGTGCCCATGTGTCATAGCTAGTAAGTGGTAGAGCTAGGGTTTGAACTCAGAACTATCTGACTCTGAGACACCTGTCCTTAACCTCTGCACTAGGTACACACCTGCCTGCTCACTCAGAGACACATCAGGGCATGTACCGGCAGGGAAGGCAAGCACGTGCACAAGTTATTCTCATGATGACACTCTGCTTTTCCTCTGCCAGTTTATCAGGTCCTTTCTCCAAATGGTTTACCAAACCACGTTAATTGAATGCTGCCCCCATGTCCAAACTGCCACCCCATATGGCCCAGAGCAAAACCATCCTTTCATATACTTTAATCAGGTATAAAACTACAAAATTACATTTATCTAAAGCTCCCCTCACCTCCATGAAGTCAAATACATCCTGTCATTTCTCCTTTAAAATTGTCTTCAAGGCTAGTAACGATTACTATTTTATTTCAACGCCCTTGGAGCGGGACTCCCTGTCTCCAGCCCCTGTCCCCTCTTCTCTCTCCTGACCACAACATACAGGTTAAACACATCCAGACACCCTTCAACAGTGTGTCTGTCGCTTCATACCTTCCCTTAAGCCCACAGTCTCATGGCTAAATTCCTTTATCTGAATGGCAAAGTCACGTACCAATGCTCCTCGAAGACACCCTTTGCCTGACCAGACGAGGCCACCTCTGCTATGCTCAGAACAGTGGGCATTCTCACCCCTGCACATTTGCTCACACCATCCCCTCACTGGTGAAACCCACCCCAACAGCTGCACCAGTCCAATCCAACCACTGCTCAAGGGTCCAGGCACATCTCACTGCCCCCAGAGAACTTCCCTTTCAATTTTTCACTGTGTTGCCTCAGTTTTTCTCTGGCTAACACTTGTGTTCTTAAAACGGTTCATCATTTATATATTTCCTCATGATCTTCACTAATTACTTTCTAAATCTTAGTCTTTCCCTCCCAGCTGGATAATACATTTCTTGGAAATCAGAACAGTATTTTATTTCCCAATACATACTTTCTAATGAAATGATCAATAACACTGCATTCACTTGACTACACAAACTGCATATTATTCATTTTACAGAGGATCCAGGGCATCGTGGTTAATCAATACATTCACATCTAGATTAACTCTGATAAAGTCAAGACAATTTTCCTGAATCAAGAGGGTTAGCTTGGGGCCAGACACAATGGTGCAATGGTGATGCAATGTCCACAATGAAGAAGCCAAACTGGAAAGTCTAGCTTTGCATCCCAAGGTCTCTCTGAGCACACAGGGCATGTGTGTGCATGCCCACGATCCTGATGAGCTGAGGCTGTATCACACAGTGAAGACCCTGTTGGGGGTTCTTCTCTCCTCCCTTCTCCCTCTTTTGCAAAGGAAGAAAGGAAGGATAAAACAGAGAGAGATAGGCTTGTCTAGGCACAGAACTTAGTCATTGGTTAATCATAAACTTCAATAAACCAGTCGAGTGACAGCCACTGAGCAAAACAAGCCAAGGCTAGTATCATGATCCGGGCCAGTATCATGAGAAGCATGGCAACCGGATGATGAAGAGAGGTCCCAACACAGCCTGCACTGGCCTGAGCACATCCTGACTACTCTATTCAAATTCTGTGTGCCACCTGGTCAAACTATCGAGACCCATGGGAAAGGGACAAAACCAAGGAGAGGGTACAGAAATGATTACAAGTGATTGTTCTATTGGGCCACCCAGGTGGAATGGTATTTAAAGTGGTTGGATCCCACATAACTGACTGTGCTGTTCAAGTCCCAGACCCAGCAGCTTGAAAAACATGCCAGGCACATGTGTGTGTATCCCCAAAATCTCAAGAGGAGAAAGAAGAAGGGACTGTGACATGGCCACCTGCCCTTGAGTACTTTCTCATGTACTCTTTCTCTCTCTATCTCTGGTAAATGCACATACTCGAAGTTTAAAAAAAATTTTGAATTGTCCTAATCTTCCTCCATGGCTAAGAATTATTAGGTGAAAGTTTTAGGTGAGGAATACAAATGGTCCCAGTTTAATATGTGCATTAAGTATATATAAGTAGTAATTCCCATGCCATGGAAAGTGTTGGAGCAGACATTACATGTCTAAGTCAGGAAGGATTCCAACACTGAGCAGAAGCTATAATGAGAGGGTCCCCTGGAGGGCCTGCCACCTTCTCTGCTGCTTCAGTGCTAATGTTGAAATGACTCCAGTCTTCTCTTGCATGATTAGAACATGATTATCATTTATTTTTAACATTCGCAGGTCACACCCTCTTATTTTCTTTTAGCAAGCTATATCAAAATAGAAAATTCACATGCCCTGAGCCAGCTGGTGGTATGGTGATTAGGCAGCTAGATCCCACATGGCTGACCTCACAGTTCAAGTCCCAGACACACTGGCTTGAAAAACATGCTGAGTGGGACCAACAGATAACATAATGGTTACGTCACCAAACTCCCACATAGTCGACCACAGTTCAAGTCCCATACCCGGAGGTTTAAAATTCAAGCCAGGCATGTGCGTGTGTGTACCCAAAATCCGAAGAGGAGAGTGGAGAAGGGACTATGACATGGCATCTCACCTGAGGGGTGATTTCTCACTTTTGTCTCTCTGGCAAGAACATGTGCCTATAGCAAAAAAACTCTTAAAAAAAATGGAAAGAAAGAAAGAAAAAGAAACATGCTGACCATGTGTGTAAATGCTCAAAATCCTAGGAGGAGAATGAAAAAGGGATTGTGGTGTGGACATCCCCCAGGATGATATCTCTCTCTTCCTCTCTCTCCCTCTCTCTCTGACTCTCTCCAGTGAGCACATGCGCCTACAAAAACATTTTTAAAAATTCACATACCTATTAGACCAGCAGTTTGTGTGTAATGGCTACATCACTGGACTCCCA
>NW_006159849.1:5053564-5058292 GCF_000334495.1 Tupaia belangeri chinensis
TGCACGCACCAGAAAAACAGAGACAGACAGAGAGACAGAAAGTGAGAAATCACCCCCCGGGGTATGGCCACACCACAATCCCTTCTCCTCCATTCTCCTCTCAGGATCTTGGGCATGCACACACATGTGCCTGGTGTGAGTTTAAGCCACCGGGTCCGGGACTTGAACCGTGGTCGACTACATGGAAGTCCAGCGACATAGCCATTACACCAACTGCTAGTCCCAAATAACTTTTTTAAATCTTAAAAAAAGTTAAAATAAAGTTTAAAAAACTTAAAAACAATTTATTTTTGAATTTTCAACTCATTGTCGACATCCTTTTCTCAATTTTGGCTCAATGGTCTTTAAGTCTACATGTTCTGTCTAAAGGATCATCTCTTCTCCACTGCGGAATATCTAGAGAACAATCTTCTCCCCTTTTCCTAAAGCCCCAGGCCAACTTCCTGCCTCTCCTAGACAGATTATACCAACCATTGCTCTTTGAGTTTTAAGGTAGTATAGGACACACAGCTCTTAACCTCAAGAAACTTCTTCATACTGGAGGATCCAGATATGCTCATGTGAAAGTCAGAGAAGCTCTGTGAGTAGGATGAATATACTGTAAAATAGAACATAGCTGAGGCTATATAGCATACTGTGGTCACTAAATAGGTATTTTTTAAATAGAAGGAGAAAAAAATATATATATATAAGAAACAAGAAATGAAAAATTATTTGTTGATGATAACATGTATGATTAAGCCATTTTACAGTGTATTCTGGCTGGAAAATCTATGCTGTGCTGATGGTCAATGAAAGTATGTAAAATAAATAATTAATTTAAAAGAGAGAGAGAAAAGTTCACAATTAGCAACCAAATCTTGTAACTAAGAGGACTTCCTTCATCTTGGGATTTACTATCTGCATTGCATTTTCAGTGAAATACCTTAGCAATATGAAAGAGCAATATGTTCCCAGATAACAAAGACCTCTGTTGGGTTGTGCAAGGTGCAAATGGACCTTCTAGCATCAAGGACATAGTTGAACCTCCACTGATCATGGACTAAGTGGAGGGGTGAGGAAAGTTCACATCCCTGAAGATCTCTGTAAGCAGCAACTTTCTCAAATTCATCCAACGCTGGCTTTACTTCCAGAAGAACTCAGAGAAAACAGCTAAACTAGTGAAAAGGTCTAGAAATCAGTTGTAAGCTAATTACCTGAAAAATTTGTTGGGGGAATTCAGACTGAGTTTGGGTGATGCAGGTTGAGTTTGCATTAGTTCCTATTTAGGTCAGCCTATGAGACACCCATTGTTCGGTGTGTGATTTGGGGAGCTAATAGAAGATTATAAGGGTGAGGGAAGATTCATCCATAGTTTAAAACAAATGTACCACTCTGAAAGGGGATGCTGAAATGGGAGAGTCTATGCATGTTTCAGGGCAGAGGATATATGAAGGATCTCTTATCTTCCAGTCAATTTGGATGGGAGCCTAAAACTGCTTTAATAAATAGTCTATTAAAAGAGAGAGAGAGAGAGTAGGTTACTATACCCAAGTAATTTGAAATAGACTTTAGAATTCTCCAATGGCCAACTTGTACATCAGTTTTTTAAACCTAAATTATTTTAAAATAAATAAAAATTGTGTGTGAGTCACCATAGATCCTCATCCTCATGTGAAACAGACCATTCCGAGAATCTGCTTCCTACATTTTGAAGGTCTTTGGGGGATATACATGGATATCCTAGCAAAAGTGAGTTGTCACAGCTGGAACATTACCCATACATAGAACCATTCAGAGGTCTGAGCTCCCCTTCACAGCATCACCCCAAGCTCCAAGATTAGCAGGAGGTGGAACTATCTTATGGAATTGGAAGCAGATGGGCAGATGTATGAGTCATCCTGGTCCAGCTGGCATGTGCTTCTCCCACCAGAACAGATTCTTCCTCTCTCCCTCCCCACCCACTCTTGGTGATTGTGGATGGTGCCCATGAGAGGAGGAGAAGGGCAAGAATCACCTTCCTGACCCTACAAGCAATCTGTTCACACCTGGCAGCAAGCTTTGCTTGTCCTCGGCTCAGGTTGTATAACTACAGATGTCTCTAATTTTCACAAAGTAAAGGAGCCCTTGTCTGGAATAAAGAAGATAGATAAATTAGAGGGGGAAGGGAGAGTCAAAGGTGTCTCCCCCTACTTTTCATCTGTGGCGATCTGGGCGCTCTAATCTATTGTACAAATGTCTGCACACAGCATGCCAACACTTGCTTGTAAACTCACAGGAGAAATCTCACCTGGAGACAATGAATAATGTCTGTTTCATGCCTTTCGCCCCTAATATACTTTTTGTTTTGAAGGCATCATATGGATTAAGTTAGTAACACCCATCCTCACGTTTGCAAGTCGCTATCTCCCCCTAAATCATCTCTCTTTGGAACTTGACAGGTTATCACACCTTGTCTCATTTCATGCCACAGCTTCCCACGAGCAGATTAGTCTTGCTTCACAAATCACAGGCTCCTTTCCTGAGTACAACACCTTCAACATTACAACGACTTTCCCCCAGGGGCTCGAAGTTCTGTTTCCCCAGATCTGTGGTGTTCCACCAAGGGGCTTCATTGTTCTGAAGCACCATGCCTTGCTTTATCTCCTTGGCTGATGGTATTATCATAAAACAGCCAGAGAATTTGCTAGACCCATGATAACTTCATCTCTGTTTAACACAGCATCCTCTGGGCAGGGCTCCAGGCTGCCTCAGTCTTGGGAGCCTTCAGAGGGGAGAAGCAATGCCTAGAGCTTCTCTCAAAGGCCCAAGGTACAGAAAGAGAAGGGAAACAGATGGTCAGCCCTGTCCTAGAAGTTCCATAGCTTATAAAGTTCAAACACAACTCCTTGTGACTTTCCAGTTCATTCCAAACCATGGTTAAACCAAACACAATGAGATGCAGCAGTTTCTGTGTAAACAGATATCACAGAAGGGTCAAAGAATTTGACTGCTTCCCCCAAGTGTCCCTGTGATGCACTTCTTACTTGTAGCAGCCAAAGGTTGCTTCTGCATGAGTGGGGTCCATTCCTTTGCCCTGTGCTATGATCACCTGTTTTTCCTGCGGATCATATCTTAGGGGGGGTGATTCAGGCAATTCACCCCTGGTTCTAACACTCGAGATGAACATTTGACCTGGCCTAGTCAATGAGAGGTCTCCATCATCCTTGCCATAGTGACCAATTCAGGGATAGACAAGTGGCTCATGTTCTTTGGGAACTATTGAGGAAGACAGTTTCTTTTCCGTTAGGTTTGCTAAGCTGGTAAAATGTAAATCTGGATCTGCTGGTGGACATCTTGCTACCACGTGGGGCAGGGAGGGGGGGGGAGGATCTGTGTAGGAATGGAGCCTTCAATGAAGGAAGCACTGTGAAAACAGAGAGAAACATGAATACACTGCTTGACACCTGGATCCAACTAAGCCTAAAAGTCATTCCTACATTTTAATTGTGAGAAGTTAATAAATTTGTCTTCTTGCTTAAAATAGTTTTATCCAAGCTTCTCTCTTGAAATGAAGATTTCTTATAAATACACTATTCAATAACAAGAGAGGGGAAAAAAAAAAAGATGCTGGCTGTTCCAAATGATTCATACATCGATTAATTTTTAAAGCATATATTGGGGGAATCCAGCAGGTGATGTAGTGATTAGGGCTCTGAATTCCCACATGACTGACCACGGTTCAAGTCTCAGACCTGGCAGCTTGAACCAAGCATGTATGCATATGTGGTCAAAATCCCAAGAGGAAGATGGAGGAGAAAGGACTGCAGCATGGACAACAACCCTGGAGGATGAGGGCTCACTTTCCTTCTCTGTCTTGCTCCAGAAAGTGTACGTGGCTCTATGGCCCTCCCAAAAATAAAATAAAATAAAATTATACTATATATATAATATATATATAAAATACATAATACATGTATATCAAATAATATATAATAACACTAAAATATATAGTGTGTGTTTATAGTATAATATATATAATAGCCCCCAAAAAATAAAATTAAATTACACTATAATATACATTTATATAGATATATGCATATACACACACACACACATATATAGTAGTCAGCCAGTGGCTTGTTGGCTTGTGGTTAGGGTGGCTAGATCCCACATGGCCAACTATGCAGTTAGAGTCCTGAAACCAGCAACCTGAAAAACATGCTGTGCATATATGCATACGCACCCAAAATCCTGAAAAGCGAATAGAGGAGAAGAGACTGTGGCATAGCCATGCCCCCAGAGGGTGATTTCTCACTTTCTCTCTCTGGCAAGTGTACACACCCAAAGGCAAAAACTGGAAGGAAAAAATAAAAGCATATATTGAACACCTCATTTATGTCAAGCTCTACACTTCATACTAGAGACAGAGGCAAATAATACACAATTCTTGCCTTCAACATTTACAACCTAGGATCTAATTTGCCAAACACATCCCTGGAATTAAAGAGTTTCAAGAATTGAAGGGACAATGGGGGTTTTTGAATTTGTTTTGTTTGTTTGTTTGTTTGTTTGTTTGGGGTTTTTTGTTTTGTTTTTTTTCTTTTTTTTTGGAGAGGTTTTCGCTATAGGGCACATGTACTCGCCAGACAGACAGAGACAGATAGAAAGCGAGAAATCACCCCCCAGGGGGGATGGCCATGCCGCAATCACTTCTCCTCCATTCTCCTCTCGGGATCTTGGGCATGCACGCACACGTGCCCGGCGTGA
>NW_006159849.1:5058489-5060032 GCF_000334495.1 Tupaia belangeri chinensis
CACCGGGTCCAGGACTCAAACCGCGGTCGACTACATGGGAGTCCAGCGACATAGCCATTACTCTAACTGCTGGTCCCTTGAATTTGTTTTTAATAAAAAATGAAGTAGCATGGATTTTCACAAGGATCCAGTACCTTTATATAATTCAGATCAGGGTGCTTCAGAACCTGATATACACCATGTTTTAATCACATACGTTTGTGGAAAGAGCTAAATGCCTAATAAATCCTGGAAAGAGGAATGTGGCAGCCATGTGCTGGGCATGCCTACACAAGACTGCCTGCTTCTAATGAGGATGTGGGGAGCTATCTCCACCACTGCCTGTAGTCTTGCTGAGACTGTCAAGCATGGTGCTTTTACTCCCAGACCAACCAAGCCATGGCTGCAAGATACAAGTTGGTCTAATCAATTAAGTTGCTCCTTCTCTATCCCCTTTTTTATATTCTTCCTCCATGTCCTTCCCTTAACCTCTCCTCTTTTCCATCTAAACTCATTCTCAAGTTGATCCTAACCAGCCTCATAGCTTTAAATACCACTCATCTACTGATATCTCCAAAATTAATGCTTCCAACACAGACCTCTCCCTTAAGCCCTGATTATAAGTCCAACTGCCTATCCCAGATCTTCTGTCTGGTCTCCATTCAACACATCCAAACCAAGCTCCTAATTCCCCTAAATACATTCTTTCCTGTAGCCTTTCTCATCTGAAGAGATGTTATGGCAAAACTCTGGAAGTCATCATGAATTTACTTCTCTCGTGCCCCATAACCCACTGCCATCAAAACTTGACAACTCTTCTTTAAAAGAGACTCAGAATCAATCACTTCCCCACCCCCCCTGAATACCCACTCCTACAAGCCCAGATCATCAACCATCCAGATGATTTGCAGAAGCTTTCTCACTGGTAGACTCGATTCTGCTGTAGGCCCTCTTCAATGTATTCTCCACAGAATAGCCAGAGGGAATCCTTTCAAATGCAAGTCCACACTGTCCTCTCTGCCAAGAAAGCTCACTCCCAGCATCCACATGATTTCCCTCAGGTCCGAACTCAAACAGCCCCTCCTAAATCAGGTTTTCCTGGCCACTCAACTTAAAAATTCAACCTTACTCTCCTTCATTTATTCTCCATAACATGTATCACCACCAAGTATTCTATATTTCAGTCTTTGTTTATTGCCACTCTCTCCTAACTAGAATGTAAGTTTCACGACGGCAAAAATTTTTGTCTGTTTGGTTCACTGTTGTAATCCTAGAACCCAAAAGAATATCTTGCACTCAGTACATCTCTGATAAATAATTATATTCTTGTAAAGGAAGGGCCCAGTAACAGAAAAAGGTTTATACTGATGAATCCTGGGACCAGGTCTAGAAGAGACCATGTTAGCCTCTGGCACTTTGTGAGATGTCCTCCTAACTTCCTTGAGGCCCTAGTTCTGCTTTTCCTTCATTTCTATAATCTACTCATATCCACCCAGGAAATTTCCCAATTTACATTAGTCACGGTTAGTCTCTGTTACTTGCCTCCAGAGATCCCTGGCTGACT
>NW_006159849.1:5068493-5090204 GCF_000334495.1 Tupaia belangeri chinensis
ACCTCTCCTCTTTTCCATCTAAACTCATTCTCAAGTTTATCCTAACCAGCCTCATAGCTTTAAATACCACTCATCTACTGATATCTCCAAAATTAATGCTTCCAACACAGACCTCTCCCTTAAGCCCTGATTATAAGTCCAACTGCCTATCCCAGATCTTCTGTCTGGTCTCCATTCAACACATCCAAACCAAGCTCCTAATTCCCCTAAATACGTTCTTTCCTGTAGCCTTTCCCATCTGAAGAGATGTTATGGCAAAACTCTGGAAGTCATCATGAATTTACTTCTCTCGTGCCCCATAACCCACTGCCATCAAAACTTGACAACTCTTCTTTAAAAGAGACTCAGAATCAATCACTTCCCCACCCCCCCGAATACCCACTCCTACAAGCCCAGATCATCAACCATCCAGATGATTTGCAGAAGCTTTCTCACTGGTAGACTCGATTCTGCTGTAGGCCCTCTTCAATGTATTCTCCACAGAATAGCCAGAGGGAATCCTTTCAAATGCAAGTCCACACTGTCCTCTCTGCCAAGAAAGCTCACTCCCAGCATCCACATGATTTCCCTCAGGTCCGAACTCAAACAGCCCCTCCTAAATCAGGTTTTCCTGGCCACTCAACTTAAAAATTCAACCTTACTCTCCTTCATTTATTCTCCATAACATGTATCACCACCAAGTATTCTATATTTCAGTCTTTGTTTATTGCCACTCTCTCCTAACTAGAATGTAAGTTTCACGACGGCAAAAATTTTTGTCTGTTTGGTTCACTGTTGTAATCCTAGAACCCAAAAGAATATCTTGCACTCAGTACATCTCTGATAAATAATTATATTCTTGTAAAGAAAGGCCCAGTAACAGAAAAAGGTTTATACTGATGAATCCTGGGACCAGGTCTAGAAGAGACCATGTTAGCCTCTGGCACTTTGTGAGCTGTCCTCCTAACTTCCTTGAGGCCCTAGTTCTGCTTTTCCTTCATTTCTATAATCTACTCATATCCACCCAGGAAATTTCCCAATTTACATTAGTCACGGTTAGTCTCTGTTACTTGCCTCCAGAGATCCCTGGCTGACTCAAGGAGATGAATATCTTGACTCTTGCTATACTACCACCACTGCGCATTAGAGAGACAGCACTCTGGTGCTTTGGGTGTCCCGTTATTCCATAATGAGAAGCAAGGCTTTAACTACAAGTGACACAAGCAGAGTTGTTTATAACTTAAATTCACCAAAATATTAACATAAATTACTCCTGAGTTTTTCCTGAAATGAATATTATGAGTAAGACTGTGTTCGTTTATTACAGTTAACTTTTATTATAAAATTTTTTAAACTGCATATATGAAGAGAGTTTTAAAAGTTCACGGAAGAGTAGAATTAGTACAGGTTTAGGTGGTAGATGATGGTACAGCTGTAAAACACAATGCTCTGCAAGGCTGACCTGTGTGGGAAAGTTCCAAGTTTGCATCTGAAGATCTTCCTGAAAACGCCTGCAAGGATCCACATACCCTTGACTGGGGGCTGACCAGGGGTGGATCACAACATTAAGAACATGTTAGGGGTTATCTCTCTTTCTCTCTCTTTCTTTCTTTCTCTCTCTCTCTTTCTCTCAGGAGAAATAATTATTAAGTACTAGTTTTTTTTGGCATGAACAATTTTTAAATCCATGCATAGTTTTTTTTCATAATATGCATTTTCCATAAGTTTCTTGAAGACCTTTCATATGTGTCCTATCCCATCTACTCTTCCTTCCTCAGGCTCCCAAACTACTAAGACTATAGGAATGCATCACCATGCCCTGTTTTTTATAGGGTGAGCTGGGAATTGAACCCAGGCCTCCTATGTAGCCTCATTCTGCAGAGCAGCAGTGTCTTACCAATGCATGCTACTATGATTGGACATGTACATATATTCTGAAGCAGTTTATAAGGTAACAATGAACAAGATATTCTTTTTTTTTTTGGAGAGATTTTCACTGTAGGGCGTGTACGCTCGCCAGACAGACAGAGAGAGACAGAGACAGAAAGCGAGAAATCACCCCCCCAGGGGGGATGGTCACGCCACAATTGCTACTGTGGTTGGACATGTACATATATTCTGAAGCAGTTTATAAGGTAACAATGAACAAGATATTCTTGAAGAGAGAATACCTTCAGCTCTGTGTTAGCAATCAGGACCTATATCAGAGAAGATCAATATGAAGGATATGAAAAACAGCACATGTCTCTCCTAAAAGCATTTGTGTCCAATTTTTATGTCAAGAGGAAGAAGAAGAAGAACAAATACACACACACACACACACACATATATATATGTATATATATATCAGAATATGAACTATGGTTCTACTAAGATAAAGGAATGGTAACAACTATATTTTCTTCTGTATCTCTACATGAATTTTATAAGTTCTCCAGTTAACAAACAAAAATTCCTATGAAATTTGAAAAAGTAAATGTTTTAAAGATATGAAAATAATTTAAATATAGTGTCCCATTTGGTGAAACCTCTCTGCTACTAGTAGAGAATCATGTGAAATAAAATGAGACCTTTGCTCTCAGAAAATCCTTCCTTTTTGGAAAGAATCAGAACATGGGCGCAGTAGAGTAGAAGAAATGAGGTCAGGAGCAGACTATAGGTCAGTGCTTCTCAAATCACACTCAGAAAGCCATCTGCAACAGAATCAGCAGGAGAGCTTGCTAACAATGCAGATTGCTGTCAACTGGCCTAAACCTGTTGTACCAGAAGAGAGGTCCTCTGAGGGTGAGGTCCAGGAATCTGCATTGAACAAATTTCCCAGTGAACCTGCTGCCTGTTACAGTCCAAGAACCACTGTGAAGAGTCTCAAGTTCTAGCTAGCAGCTGAGCAAGCGCTCCAAGACCTTCAGTGCCCATGGCCACCATCAACATTGCTGGAGTTCCTGAAGATTCATCTGAGCCACCTGCCTGACACACACTCCACCACCAGAAGCCACCATCATGGTGACGCTTGCTAAGTCTGGTAAAAATCAAGGTGACTCCCCCAAAAATGGCTCCTCCTCCAAAGGAAATAGGAGAAGACAGTGAAGATGAGGAAATGTAAGAAGATGAAGATGATGACAGCTGTGGAAAAGAGGTTATCATCCCTCAGTAAAAAGGTAAGAAGACTGCCGCAACTCCAGCAGAGAAGGTAGTAGTTTCCCCAGCACAAAAGTTTGCAGTTAACACACCTGCAAAAAGGCAGCAGTCACCCCAGGCAAAAAGGCAGCTGCCATAGCATCTGAGAAGACCATTATACCAGCCAAAGCAGTCACAACACCTGGCAAGAAGGGAGCTACGCCAGGCAAAGCATTGGTAGCAACTCCTGGTAAGGAAGGAGCTGCCACCCCAGCAAAGGGGGCAAAGAACAGCAAGAATTCCAAGAAGGAAGACTGTGACAAGGAGGAAGAAGATGACAGTGAGGAAGATGATGAGGATGAAGATGAGGATGAATTTGAGCCAGCAGTGATGAAAGTAGCAGCTGCCACCGTGGCCTCAGAGGAGGAGGATGAGGATGATGAGGAGGAAGAAGATGAAGATAAGGAGGAAAATGAGGATGAAGAAGATGAGTCTGAAGAAGCAGTTATGGAGACCACACCAGCCAAAGGAAAGAAAACTCCTGCAAAAGCTGTGCCTGTGAAAGCCATACCATGGCTGAAGATGAAGAGGATGATGATGTGGGTGATGAGGAGGAAGATGGAGAGGATGAGGAAGATGAGGAAGAAGAACAGCCTGTCAAAGAAGCTCCTGGAAAATGGAAGAAAAATGACCAAACAGAAAGAAGCTCCTTAGGCCAAGAAACAGCAGGTGGAAGCCACATAACCAACTACATCCTTCCATCTGTTGGAAACCTGAACAATAACAAACCTATTTCTGAATTAAAATCTGGTATTGTTTTCTGGGAACAGCAGTTAGTGTAATGGCTATGTCGCTGGACTCCCATGTAGTCGACCATGGTTCGTGTCCTGGACCTGGTGGCTTAAAACTCAGGCTGGACGCATGTGTGTGCATGCCTAAGAACTTGAGAGGAGAATAGAGGAGAAGGGACTGCGGTGTGGCCATCCCCCTTGGGAGGTGATTTCTCACTTTCTGTCTCTCTGTCTCTCTCTGTCTGTCTGGCGAATGCATACACCCTATAGCAAAAACCCCTAAAAAAAATAAAAATCCTGGTATTGTTTTTGCTAAAAATGATCTTGCTGTTGTGGATGTCAGAATCGGTACATCTAGGAACTTTGGTTATGTCAACTTTGAATCTGCTAAAGATCTAGAAAAAGTTTTGGAACTCACCAGTTTAAAAGTCTTTGGCAATGAAATTAAACTAGAGAAACCAAAGGAAAAGACAATAGGAAAGATCAAGATGCAAGAACACTTATGGCCAAAAATATCTCCATCAAAGTCACTCAGGATGAATTAAAAGAAGTATTGGAAGATGCCATGGAGATCAGAATAAGTAAAGGGGTTGCTTATATTGAATTTAAGACAGAATCTGATGCAAAGAAAACCTTTGAAGAAAAGCAGGGAACAGAGAATGATGGGCAGTCCATTTATCTATACTACATGGGAGAGAAAGGTCAAAATCAGGCTTTAGAGGTGGAAAGAATAATACTTGGAGTGCTGAATCAAAAACTCTGGTTTTGAGCAACCTCTCTTACAATGCAATTGAAGAAACACTTCAGGAAGTATTTGAGGAGGCAACTTTTATCAAAGTGCCTCAGAACCAAAATGGCAAATCTAAAGGATATGCATTTATATAATTTATTTCCTTTTAAGATGCTAAAGAAGTTTTAAATTCCTGTAATAAAAGGGAAATTGAAGGCAGAGCAATCAGGCTGGAGTTGCAAGGACCCAGGTAATCATCTAATGTAAGAAGTCAGCCCTCCAAAACTCTGTCAAAGGTCTGTCTGAGGATACCACTGAAGAGACATTAAAGGAGCCTTTGGAGAGCTCTATTTGTGCAAGGATAGTCACTGACCAGGAAATGGGAGCCTCCAAAGGGTTTGGTTTTATAGACTTCAACAGTAAGGAAGATGCCAAAACTGTCAAGGAGCCCATGGAGGATGGTGGAATTGATGGAAACAAAATTACTTTGGACTGGGCCGAGCCTAAGGGTGAAAGTGGCTTTGGGGTCATGGTGGAGGCAGAAGAGGTTTTGGAGGCCAAGAGGGAGGCAGAGGAGACAGAAGTGGATTTGGTGGCAGAGACCAAGGAGGCTTTGGAGGGCAAGGTGGCTTCTGAGGAGGCAGAGGAGGAGGAGGAGACCATAAGCCACAAAGAAAGAAGCTGAAGTTTCAATAGTTTCTGTGTCCCTCTGTCTTCCCTCTTCCATTTGAAAGAAAGGACTCTGGTTTTTACTCCATTACATGATCACTGAGAGCCTTCTGAGGACATTCCAAGAGTGTGCAGTCCTGTGGTCTACTTGGAAAGCCGTAGAAATAACGTTTCAAGGGAGATACTCTTGTTGGTTTTGACTGGATATTCTTACAAACTTTTTAAAGAGATGAGCGATAGAGCTAACCCTTTTCTGTAAGTTTTTTGTTTATATTGTTTCATCCCATGTACGAAACCATTTTTTTCCAGTTTTTTTGTGTGCATTGAGGAACTGTAAACATTGTAAAGGAAAGCAGGATTTTTATCCTGATTTTTTGACTTTAGGACAAATTTGTAAAAGTCCTAAACTCTAAAAGAAAAAAATTTTTTTAGTTAAAAAAATAAAGAACCAAGATGAAGGATACTACTTGAAGTTTCTTGGAGGATTCCCTGAATCTCTGAATGATTTCAACTGAGTGATAAAGTGGAACTCAGGAGAGAGAGACTAATGCAGTCAGGTAGAATTGACACTGGGTTTCCATTTTGCTTTCTTTTGTATAGACACAATCTATATCACATGTCAGGGACACAACATCTCTTATGCCACTGCCCATTAAGTCCAGCAGCTAGTTGTTGGATAATGAAGTGGAATCTTTACTATGAAAGCTTATCTGATAAATTCTAATCATTGATAATTAAATCATTTTCCCATATCAAAACTGTCATCACTGGAAGCTTGATCAATCCAATTAGCACTGAATACTTGTGTTAATCTTCCTAGAATTTAAGGATAAAACTTCAGGAGTAAATCAGTTTGATACTTGCCTGGTCTTTCCTCTATTTTCACCAGACACTTCACCGCTAGAATAAACAACTCTCCAGACTGTTCTATTCCTTGTTCCCTAGATATGTCACATACATTTCCAAGTCTGTGCCTGAGTTACCCTGTGCCTCCCCTAAAGGACCCTCTCCTTTCCTTTCTGCCTTCTTGGATCCTCTCCTTCAAGACTCTGTCAATTAACATTTGGCCACTTGAAACAGAAACCCAGTAACAATGGCTTAACCCAAGAGGGGTTTGCTTTTCTCACCCAGCGAGAAGTCCATGGCTGGCACAGGTGCTTGCAGAGGTCATCAAGAGCCAGCTTCTTCCTGCCTCCCACGCCACACCACTTAACAAGTGGCTTTCATCTTCTCAGTTGTAAAATGGCTAATCACACTGCTGGGCATCACGGGTGCATTCTAGACAAAAAGAATGAAGCAAAGGATAAGGTCAAAAGTCTCTTAGGCTAGCTAAGTTGGGCTCTTTTCATCTTAAAATAAATAAAGACAAGCTGCCTGGGGCCCCTACCTTGTTTATCTTAAGGGCAGAAATAGTAATATTGCCACCCAAGCTGCAGGGAACAAATTTTTTAGGTGTAGCTCTGCTAGTAAGGAAGAATGGAAGAAAGACTATCAGATAGACAACTGGCAGTATGCCACAAAGATTGTACTCAAATCCCAAACTTATAATTAAGGCCTTCTTGGACTCCTTTCCCCATGAAGGCCTCTCCCACCACAAAAATCTCCCAGCATTTCCTGTCTGTTCTTTCATTTATATCCCATCCATGATAATAAACCTAGAACAAGAATTTATCATGAAATTTCAACCTAAATATTTTACATATACTTCAAGAATATCTCATTTCTTAAACTCACATTGACTCTCACTCTTGGATTCATCTCCATGAACATCAGTCTTTAAGTGAAGTAAAGGAAACCTCTAGGTCATACCAAAAAGAGAAGACTGGCACATAATTGTTCATCATTTGGTCCACTGTGGTTACTGCCTACATCCTTATTTTTCAATCCCAATGTGCTCCACTGGGTTAGGAGCTCTGTGTGCAAGCCACATGAGCTTCCCCCTGGTTATTATGGTATGGCAGGGGGAGTCTCAAAGAAGTCCCTCCCTTTCCCTATTACTTCCTTCAAAGTCATGAAGCCCAAAGTTCTTGTCCACTCTACTCCACTCATCAATGAGCTCAGCCTTCGAAAAAGGAAAAGACAGCAATGTGTTTTGAAGTGAGTCTCTCGTTTAAGCCCATAGCAAAAAGGCTAGGAGGACCAATAGAACCTTTGTAGGTTTAAAGGGGTAAAACCCAAGAAGAGGGATGACCATTAATCTCTTAATAAAGTTTCCTGGCACTTTATAAGATTCCTGTCCATAACTAGGGAGAACTCTCCTTAGAATATGCCCTCACTTCCACTACTAGCATGATACATGAGAACAGAAGTTGCCTGATATTTATCCTGTGATATCAACAAGTTACATAATATAAAGTTTTGCTTAGTCATAGTATTGGGTAGTATCATTATTAGGGATTGTAAGTTTTAAAACCAGTGAGCAATTATTAAAAAGAATGTGAAAAGAAGAAATGTGAAAATACAGACCATCCAGTTGAGTGGTACAGAAAATGTGGATGTCAGAAGTCAGAATGACCTGGCTATAAATCTCACCCAGTGAACCAGCTGTGAACCACTCTGATCTGTAAAGTATGGGTAAGACCTTCCTGAGCACTTCTAACCAGCATATGTTACTTATCTCAGGAGTGAAGTATCATGAAGATTAAAATCAGAAAGCATGACTACATGATCCAGCAATTATTTTCTCTGGTTATTTACCAAAGCAGTTTAAAATGCATCAGATGTGATACTTATAGCAGCTTCATTCATAATTGTCAGAATCTGGAAAGCACCAAGATATCCTTCAGTAGGTGAGTAGATAACCACCTACTGTGGTTATCTGCAGACAATGGAATAGTATTCACTGCTAAAAAGAAATGAGCTATCTAATCATACAAGACACAGAGGAAACTTAAATACATATCACTGAGTTAAAGCCAACCTACAGACCAGAAGATGGTGTAGTGGTTACATACTATGGCCGACCACTGTTCGAGTCCCCAACCCGGCCACTTAAAACTCACGCCAGGCACGTATGCATGGGTGCCCAATATCCCAAGAGGAGAATGGAGAAGAAAGGACTAGGGCATGGCCATCCCCCTGAGGGGTGATTTCCCACTTTCTGTCTCTCTGTCTCTCTGGCGAGTGCATGTACCCTATAGAAAAAATCTCTCTTTAAAAAAACAATAGCCAACCTGGATGATCCCAACTATATGACTTTATGGAAAAGGCAAAACTAGGGATATAGT
Organism: Tupaia belangeri chinensis; assembly: GCF_000334495.1. Taxonomy (NCBI): domain Eukaryota; kingdom Metazoa; phylum Chordata; class Mammalia; order Scandentia; family Tupaiidae; genus Tupaia; species Tupaia belangeri. The sequence goes on from NW_006159849.1 coordinate 5,077,007, forward strand.
AAAAAGATCAGTAGATGCCATGGGTTAGAGTGGAGGGAAGGAAGAATTTGCAGAGCACAGAGGATTTTTTAGGGCAGTGAAACTGCTCTATTTGTTACTATAATGACAGATATATCATTATACATTATCCAACCCTTAGGATGTACAACACCAAGCATGAACCCAAATGTAAACTATGGGCTTTGGTGATCATGTTCAATGTAGGCTGGTTAGGTGTAATAAATGAATCACTCTGGTGGGGGATTGGAGAAGAAAGGACTAGGGCATGGCCATCCCCCTGAGGGGTGATTTCCCACTTTCTGTCTCTCTGTCTCTCTGGCGAGTGCATGTACCCTATAGAAAAAATCTCTCTTTAAAAAAACAATAGCCAACCTGGATGATCCCAACTATATGACTTTATGGAAAAGGCAAAACTAGGGATATAGTAAAAAGATCAGTAGATGCCATGGGTTAGAGTGGAGGGAAGGAAGAATTTGCAGAGCACAGAGGATTTTTTAGGGCAGTGAAACTGCTCTATTTGTTACTATAATGACAGATATATCATTATACATTATCCAACCCTTAGGATGTACAACACCAAGCATGAACCCAAATGTAAACTATGGGCTTTGGTGATCATGTTCAATGTAGGCTGGTTAGGTGTAATAAATGAATCACTCTGGTGGGGGATTTGATAACCAGAGAGACTACCATATGTGGGGAAAGGAGGTACATAAGAAAATGTCACGCCTTCCTCTCAATTTTGAACCTAAAATTGCTCCAAAAAATAGTCTTAAGAAAAATAAAGAATAAAGTGGGGCCAGCAGATGGTGTAGCAGTTATGTTACTGGATTTCTGCATGGCTGACCACAGTTCAAGTCCTGGATTGGGAGTCTTGAAACTCATGCCAGGCACCTCTGTGTGCATGCCCAAGATCCCAGGAGGATAATAGTGAAGGGATTGTGGCATGGCCATCCCCTGAGGGGTGCTTTCTCATTTTCCCTCTCACTGTCTTTTTCTCTCTCACCAGCAAACACATGCATCCAATGGCAAAAACCTCTACCATCCCTCAAAAAAAGAATACAGCATGCAAACACGTATGGTTCAATGTCCAGGAGTTGATAGATCCTTCAGGAAGTATTGGTTTTCCCTTCTGCTTTTCTTCTTCCTATGATTCACTCTGACCTTGATCTCCTAAGCAGTATGTGATGTTGCCAAATGGTTTCAAGTCAATGCCCCAACTGATCAACATTTTAAGCATTAAAAGCAGCCTTTACCGTTGAGAAGAATCTAAAAGTCATCAATGGTGCAATTCCTTCTTTGGGCAATTTACCTTGAAGATTCCAGAATCACCTTCTCTGAAATCAAGTTTGACTTCTTTTTAACCAAAACCCACTCCTGAAATCCTCCATTGCCCTTGGTTTGAAACACAGAGTCATTTGGGTTTTCTCCCAAACCAGGCAGAGATCTAGCCAGTTGTTCCTTCCTTAAAGTTGTTCTGCTAATCCTTCCATTCATTTCTCTCAGCCACCACTTGACCACTGGTTCTCTTCATCTCATGCAAGAATGTTCATGTTTGCTCATGATGACTTCTCAATCAGACAACTCTCTTTTCTCCACGTTTATGTGTTTGAGCCTCTACAGAGGGAAGGAATTAGTCTTACCTCTCTTCTGCATCCAGCAGAGTGTAGACCTTCATAAATATAGGCCTTCATAAATACCTGATCATGGGGCTGGCAGGCGGTGTGGTGGTTAAGGGCAATGGACTTCCACATGACCAATCACAATTCAAGTCCCGGACTTGGGTGGTTCACTTTCTCACTTCCCCCTCTCTCTATCATGAAATACCTGATCAGTTGGCATCATTATTTGGTGTGTACAAAGTCAACTATGCCTTGCAACTGGGAGCTATGTGCATGTGAACAGAACACCGCTTTCTATTTGTACCACATTTCTTCCAGAAGTTTGTTCATTAGGCCACAATCACACCTTCCAAAAACATATTCTTTTAAAAGCAAGTGTGACATTTATTTTATTTGATAAAAAAATATTTTATTTATTTCTTCCACAACACAGAGGAGAGAAACAGGGAGAGATGCAGAGAGATAGGAGCCTTTAACAGGATCTTCACAGCACAATCCACCCTAGCCTCAGCCAGCCGGAATCAAAGGCACATGCAAGTCTAACGTGTACAGAGAGGCCCTGGGACATAATCCCAGGACCCTCCCATGTGGGTACAGCGTAATTACTGCTGTGCCACCATCTGGCCCTACTTGACAAATAATTTATATGATTTTTTTAATTACTTATTTTTATTTCTTTATTTTAATTTGATCAGAGACAGAGAAAGAGAAAGTGAGAAAGCAAGCTGCCAGGTCTGGGACTCGAACCATGGTTGCCCGTGTGGGAGTACAACACCCTTAACCACCATGCCACTGCCGACCCCCAAATTACATGAACTTTAAAAAAAGATTTCTTGGTGTTTTCTTTGGCAAAAATCTAATTCAGATTGATAGTGTCCCATTTTAGTTCCCTGAAAATGTAGTTTCAAATATATTTTCTCTTACAAAATCCTAGTATTTCTCATCATAGGTATGTTTTCTCAAGTCTGCAGGAGAACCAATGTAGTCGATATCTCTTTTCTCTTTAAGTAATATTCTCATGCTAAAATGTTGGGTTTCCTTTTTATCTTTTTCATGCTTCTAATGAGCCCTATGTAAAGGTTTTCCTTTTCCATAATCTGAAACGTGAAAATACAATTATTGTTGGAAAGTCAGGTTCTCCAAAAAGCAAAGGCAAGACTTCATCCATTCACTCCCATTCCCTTCTCAATGCTGTATGACAAGTCCTGTTATCTATGTAATGTTTTAGATAAAAATAAGATGTTGGAGAAAGTTTGTTCTGTAAACGGCACACTTTGTGAACAACTTAAGAAAGAGCCCCATGTCTATCCATAAACACCTCCTCTGTGGTCGCAACAAGAGTCATGGTTATAAACAGGTTATGGTCAATTACTTGATCAACGGTTATTGAAATAAAAGGTATTCTGAGTTCCTCTTTGTGCCTTTGCACTCTGTACCCTCCTCCCATCTCCGGCAAAAAAATGCCTTTTAACCAGCTGCAGAAGGACTTGTTCACAAATGTTTCTAATTCAGCTATACATCTTGATAGGAAATATCATAAATTATATGTATAGGCCTGTCAGTACAATTTTCAACAGGAGTAACATGAGTTCAGTTTGAAATACAATGAAAACTTCAGACCAATTTCTGAACTTCCTACCTTGAGTTTTAATCCAAACCTCACTTGTACAGAGAAAGACAAAAATCAGCAAAATTTTAATGCTCTTAAAATGAAAATTTTAAGATTAGAATCTACAAGAAAGAAAGATGTTTAAAAGGCATTCAATCTTTTATTTTTTTTTTTTACACTTTTCTAAGAGCTGGAAAAAATATGCAAAAGCAGAAGACTGCTAAGGTAGAACACCTACCTTAACAAGACCTAGCCCAACTTTCGGTATATGTAAATATGCAGTGCTACTTACATTCATGCTCCGTTTCCATTGTAGGGTTCAGTTAGTATTTCCCCATCCTAGACAATAAGAAAAGAACCACTATGGGGCAATAAGTGTGTTATCCACAGAAGACACTTAAGTATGGAAGGAGAGAGGAAAGAAGGGAGAAAAGGAGAAGTCAAATTCTGACTTCTGATTTTGACTATTAGTTACTTCCTAAAGTGTATTTGCTCTCACTAACACAGCATTGTCAGCACCTAGGGATGCCTCAGTCTGTCATACAGAGATTCCCAATCCCCAGGCCACAGACTGGTACCAGTTCACAGCCTGCTGGTAACAGAGCCACCCTACAGAGGGCGAGCAGCAAGCAAGTGAGTGAAGCTTCATCTGTGTTTATAGCCACTCCCCACACTAGCGTTCCAGCCTGAGCGCCACCTCCTGTCAGATCAGTGATGGCATTAGGTTCTCACAGGAGAGAAGCCTCTAGATGAGACCATCTAGTTGTAGGAAAATAAGCTCAGAGCTCCCACTGATTCTGCATTATGGTGAGTTGTATAATTATTTAATTATATATCACAATGTAATAATAATAGAAATAGGAGTCAGCAGATGGTATGTAGTTAAGGTGGTAAATTCACACATGGCTGACCACAGTTCAAGCCCCACACTTGGTAGCTTAAAAATCATGCTAGACACATGTATGTGTATACCCGAAATCCTGAGAGAAAAATAGAGGAGAATGGACTGCAGTGTGGCCATTTCCCCTGTGGGATGATCTCTCATTTTCCCTTTCTCTGTCTCTCTCCAGCAAGCACATGCACCCGTGGCCTAATCATAATAATAGAATTCAAGTTCAGAGTAGATGTAACACATTGGAATCATCCCCAAACCAGCACCCCACTCTACCTCCAGTCTGTGGAAAATTTGTCTCCCACGAAGCCAACCCCTGGTGTCAAAAAGTTAGGTGATCACTGGATTATGGAATTGTTTAGAAAAAAAAAGTCACATTAACAACTACATCTAAAGAAAAGAAAAATCAACTTACTTGAAAACAATGTAATATAGAAACACAGCAGATATACGCTTTTATTTCCTTTTCTTTTTTAGTGCAAGTGCATGAATACTCTGTTACCTTTTGTTTATGCACATGGTGACCAAGACTTTCTCTACTGACCATCCTGAGAAAATATCTTATTTAATCTTCCCTCCATATTCATGAGCTCTGCATGCATAGATTCAAGCAACTACAGATTTTAAATATTCAGGAAATAAAACACAACACGATAGAAAACAATACAAACAGGCCCAGCTGAGTGGCACAGTCAGTAGGACACTATTGCATAATACAGGACCAATGTAGGAGCCCTGATGTGGGTCCTGGGTTGACCTGAACATGCCTGTGGTCCTGGCTGCCTAGGAGACTGAGGGGAGGTTCTAGGGGTGCTGAGACCCTACATGGGTATCTCTCTCTCCTTCTCTCACAAAAATCAAAATAATTTTTAAAAATAATGATACAAAATTTAAATGATATAACGTGACAACTATTTATATAGCATTATATGGCATTAGGTATAATAATTACTCTAGAGATGACTTAAAGTACTCAGGAGGATATACATACATTACACAAATACTACAACATTTTATAGAGGAGACTTGAATTTGACACACTTTGGTATCCTCAGTGGCTCCAGAAACAATTCCCCATGGATACCAAGGGATGACTGTACTCAACAAAACAACTGGAAAGTCATAATGCAGGTATTTTATGCTTCCGCCTATTTTTCCTTTTTAAAATACATAAAACTTAGGAAGTGAGGAGAGAGGTTTATATTGCTAGATTATGACTATATAAACAAAGTTTCTTCTCCCTTTCAACTCACAGAGAAGCCTATTTTATAAATCACTTTTGGGCTATTAAACTGAAAGTCTAAGATTATACAGCAAATAATCCAACCAGGAAGATTTACTATAATTAATGACAACATTTTCTTTCTTTTTTTGAGAAATAGTATTTTATGTTAAGTTCAGAAAATGGTCCCACAAATTTTGTATCTGCATAAATAAGTCTAGAATCTATGCAACAAACTTTTAATTCTTACGGATAACCAAGGAAATAGATTTTATCTCAATTATACAATGTTTGTTGTAAGTACAATAGTCATGCCTTATCCACAGAGTATACATTCCAAAACTCCCAGTGTATGACTGAACCCATAAATAGCACAAGACCCTATATATATATTGAGTTGTTTAAATTTGCTAACTGATACAGCTAAATGACTAACAGAATGGCAGCATAGGCAGCATAGACATCATAGACAACGGGATGATTCAAGGCCCAGGGTAGGAAAGAACTGGATATGTGAGATTTGGTCACACAACTCAGAAAGGTGCCCAATTTGAAACTTATGAGTTATTTCTGGAACTTTCCAGTTAATATATTTTTGACCATGGTGGACCGAGAGTAAGTGAAAGCACACAAAAACAAAACAGCAGGGCAGTGGTGGGGGTGCTGGGTACTGTACAATTGAAATTCATCTATTAAAATATCCTTGGTCTCTGGTGTGGCCATGGCAACCCAGCCAACAGAACTCTGTTCTGCATAGCTGGAGCCACGTGGAAGACCCCAGTTCAATCCCAGTTGACGTGAAACATGTGAAGTGTGAAAGCCAATCACCCTGGTGGATGGAAGGTTCAGGAGAGGACCCCAGTTCCATCCCAGTTGACCTGAAATGTGTAAAGTGTGAAAGCCAATGACCCGGCTGGATGGAAGGCTCAGGAGAGGATCACTGTGTGATGAGGCCCTACTGTTAAGGGTGCCTGTTTTCTCTCTCCCTTGTGAAAGAAATAAATACACTTAAAAAAAAAAAAGAGTTCTAGAGGCCAAAAGGTGGCATGATGGTTAAGGTGCTGGATTCCTACATAGATAACCACAGTTTGAGTCCCAGACCTGGTGGCATGAAAATCACACTGGGTGCATCTGCATGCCCAAAATCCCAAGAGGAGACTGGAAGAGAAGCGACTGTGGTGCAGTCATTCCCCCAGGGGTAACTTCTCATTTCCCCTCTCTGTCTCTCTGTCTCTATATGCCTCTCTCAGGCAAGCACATATGCCCTATGGCCAAAACAAAACAAACAATCAAAGACAAACAAATAAAAAGAATTATTAAATGTTAAAACCAGAAGGGATTTGCAGAACTCTTTAGGTCCATTCCTTTGCTTTATAGAAAAAAAAAAAATGAGGCGGAGCTGTGATAAGTGATTTGCTGAGGAGTCCATGGTAGAATTGACAGAAATCAGTCTATAATTTCAGGCCTACAGGCTTTCATTACTAGTGATTTTTAAATATCTATGTCACATATTGATACATCTAAAATTAATAAGGTCTCAAAAATTAATTATAACGGTCAATTGAGTAATTATTTTACTGTGCACCAGATAAACAGATTCAGGACTTCATAATTAAAAACAATAAATTTCTCACAGGTAAACTATATTTTCAGGAAAAACTAAATTCTTTTTAAATATGATTTTATTTGTTAATTGAATTAATTGGTTGCCCTAACCACCACATACATCAAAATTTGTTTTGGTATGGATTTTATAGTCATTCCTAAATTTTCCTCCATGCAAAAACTAAAAATAATATAGTTTGCAGTGTCTGATGAGTAATTTCTCCCTCTGTAAAACAAGCATATGTGATTCAAGTTTCCTTTCAGTGTCAGCAGATTATTGTTCTTAAGTACCCTGTTCATGATGAAGAAAAAGACTCAAAACAAACTCATCTTATTTTCTAATTTCTGTAATAAACAATTTGAAGTTTTGTTGGATTTCCAAGTGCCTTTTGAAGCTGTGATCATCTGACTTCGAGGTAGTTCAGGATTGAGTTCTTTACTGACTTTAAAAAGGTATCACTATAGGGGGTTGTTTAAAATTACATTTTTTTGTTAAAGAATGTTTCATAACTTGAAATTATACCTAGATGTTTCAGAACATCACTCTCAGGATAAGTGCTCAAAAATGCCTGCCTTCTATTAAGACATCATTCACTGGTATTTTCCTGTAACTCACTGAAATGTATGATATAGGAGGTCCTTGAGACTATTTGCTCCTGCAGAGGCCAAAAGGTGGCATGATGGTTAAGGTGCTGGATTCCTACATAGATAACCACAGTTTGAGTCCCAGACCTGGTGGCATGAAAATCACACTGGGTGCATCTGCATGCCCAAAATCCCAAGAGGAGACTGGAAGAGAAGCGACTGTGGTGCAGTCATTCCCCCAGGGGTAACTTCTCATTTCCCCTCTCTGTCTCTCTGTCTCTATATGCCTCTCTCAGGCAAGCACATATGCCCTATGGCCAAAACCCAAAAAGCAAAAAAGAGTTCTAAAATTGAAGTTAAGGGGACCAAAATGTACTCTTTTTTTTTTTTTTTTAAAGAGATTTCTGCTATAGGGTGCGTCCACTCACCGAAGAGACAAAAGTGAGAAATCACCCCCCAGGGGGGATAGCCACACCGTAATCCCTTCTCCCCCATTCTCCTCTTCGAATCTTGGGCACACACACACAGGCACCCGGCATGAGTTTTAAGTCATCAAATCCGGGACTCAAACCGCAGGCTGCTACATGGGAGTCCAGCACCATTACACCATCTGCTGGTCCCTGAAATGTACTTTTAAAATACCGTTATGTCTTATATGTTCCCATGTATGTGACATTCTGGAAATGACAAGACAATAGGAACAGAAAACATATTCATCACAGTCAGGGGCCCAGGAAGGTACTGAGGCACCTGACTCAAAGTGGCCCAAGGAAGTTTGTGGGGTGATGGGGGCAAGTCTAGATCTTGACTGTGTCTGGTGCTTCTGTGACTGGCATTTTTATCCCAAATCAGGATTATTATAGGAATTATAAACCTATCGAAGTTATCAAAATTATACTGCAATAAACCAGATGTTTAAGATATCTATTAAGGGGAACCAGCAGTTAGCGTAATGGCTATATCACTGGACTCCCACGTAGTCGACCGTGGTTCGCGTCCCGGATCTGGTGGCTTAAAACTCACGCCGGGCACATGTGCGTGCGTGCCCAAGATCCCGAGAGGAGAATGGAGGAGAAGGGATTGTGACGTGGCCATCTCCCCTGGGGGGTGATTTCTCGCTTTCTGTTTCTATGTCTCTCTCTGTCTGTCTGGCGAGCGCACCCACCCTATAGCGAAAACCTCTCAAAAAAAAAAAAAAGATATCTATTAAGAAAATAAATGGAAAAATAAAGGATTACCCAATTATAGAGCAGAAATTTTCAAACAGATATAAAACAGTGCTTGCATACAGTGTGACCAACTAAAATGACAACACAGGCCAACAGAGGAGGCCGCTACTGGGCTGTGCTCACTGCCAGGCTTCCTGTCCATCCTGTAGAGTCAGCCCACTCTCTTCGTGCACTTAACTGGAAGTCAGAAAATTTCCCTGTAGCAAACCCTAATGTCAGATCTAGCTTATAATCACTTGCACAAATGAGAGGTGTTTGAATCTAGACCAAAGGTTAACCAACTTTTTCTGTAAAGGGCTCGGTGATAAACATTCCCACTATCCACCAAAGAAGCCACAAAAACTAGGAAACACGTGAGTGTGGTTGTTTTCTGATAAAACTTTATTTATAGGCACTGACATTTGAATTTCACATCCATTTCCTTTATCACAGAATATTCTTCTTTTGAACATGCTGGGCACATGGGCCTGGGTGCCTGAGATCCTGACTGTTGCAGAAAAGGAGAGGATGGGTGTATAATCAGGCCTCATTTTGGGGTGCTCTCTCTCTCTCTCTCTCTCCCTCTCTCTTCCCTCCTCCCTGTCTCTGGCAGGCAAACACACACTCTGACAATTAAAGAAAAAAAAATGTTTTAATGTATTCTTTTGATTTTTTTGCAAGTATCTCTTCAACTATTTAGGAATGTAAAACCCAGGAGCCAGATGGTGGCACAGTAGTAAGATGCCCACACTCCAAGGGTGGCTGCAGGCTCAGGAGATCATAGCATGGAGACCCTGTTAGGGGCGTGCAAGCTTTCTCTCTCACTTACTCATGGAAGAAACAGATAAATAAACTTTTAAAAATTGAACTATGGGGACCAGCAGTTGGTGTAATGGCTATGTTGCTGGACTCCCACATAGTCAACTGCGGTTCGCGTCCCGGACCCGGTGGCTTAAAACTCATGCCGGGCGCAGGTGCGTGCATGCCCAAGATCCCGAGAGGAGAATGGAGGAGAAGGGATTGTGGAGTGGCCATCCCTCCTGGGGGGTGATTTCTCGCTGTGTGTCTCTCTGTCTCTCTCTGTCTGGCTGGCAAGAGCATGCACCCTATAGCGAAAAAACCTCTCCAAAAAAAAAAATTTGAACTCTGAAAACCATATTTTGGTGCAAGGGCTGGATGTGGCACACAGCCATGGTCGTGACATCTCTGGCATAGGCTATTAGATAATGACACGGCCTCTTCAAAACGTAGGTCTCTCATGTATCACAAACTCCTTCCCATCAAGCCTCTGCATCAAAAAGTGCCATTTTAAACTCGCAAATTTTGTCACTCACACACAATTATTTTAAGTGCCTGGGCTAAAAAATAAATCAGAGAAGACAAAAGGTGAGAAACCTCTGTAAATATATGAACCATGGGAAAGAAATTCTGCCTCCAGTAAGAGTAAACAGAAGAAAAACAATGTATCTAAAACTCTCCCAATTAAGATGTTTTGGTTTTTTGTTTTTCATAGACCATAGATTAGTTTATTTTTAACAACCATCATGCCATGAATTCACAGGGAATAGGTTCCAGTAGCTCAGGCTCCTTTGCATTGGTTTTCACAGTGTGCTTCAGGGTGAGCAGGTTGGCGCTTCAGTTGAACCCAGGTACCTTTCTCTTTGGCTTCTTTCTTTTTTTGATCATTTTCCTTCACACATTTTAGGAAGCTATCTCTGCTCTTAGAATGCTTAATATGCTCAATATGCACATTGATTCTCTTGGCAAGAATCTTGCCCTTTACTTGTTTGTTCATAACAATGCCAACAGCATGCTGGGTAACATTGTAGACTCTTTCAGTTTTGCCATGGTAACATTTGAGAGGCATTCCTTTTTGAACAGTACCCAGTATCACCTTTCTTGTAGATTCTCATATATGTTGCCAAAGAAACCACTCCATGTTTGTTTCTTCTTTTTTTTGGAGAGATTTTCCCTATAGGGCGCGTGCGCTCGCCAGACAGACAGAGACATAGAGACAGAAAGGGAGAAATCACTCCCCGGGGGGATGGTCACGCTGCAATCCCTTCTCCTCCATTCTCCTCTCGAGATCTTGGGCACGCATACACACATGCCCGGCGTGAGTTCTAAGCCACTGGGTCCAGGACATGAACTGCGGTCAACCACGTGTGAGTCCAGCAACATAGCCATTATGCTAACTGCTGGTTCCCTCCATGTTTTCTAAAAGGCCTAGAAAACATATATTGGGTGCCTCTCTTCTTTTCCTTCGTGTTCATCATTTTGGTTAATTACTGGAAGATAGTGGTTCTCCCAGTTAAGGTTTTTCAGGTTTCCAGCCCGAAAGTGCCTAAGGAAACCAGGGTTGAGCACCTCCCTTCAGTATCCCTTGTGTATAAGCATAAGTAGTTACTGTCACCTGCTTGGCAGTGAACTGCTGATTATAGGTATTTTTTTCTAGCAGTGCTTAGACTGACCATTCCTTATGGAACATATACTGGAAGGTCTGATTTTTTTTGGGGGGGGGGTGAGGGGAGGATCTGTCTTAGGACAGCAACAAGGGTACATTTATCTGAAACAGATTTGTGTGATGGAAACATTTCCAGCTGCACAAGTGTTGTAACATCTACACCCAAATTAGCTCATGAGTCAACATATCTCGTTTGGTTATTACATTTATTGCATCATTATCTACAAATGAAATACAGCTGCGTTGTCAGTATCCCCACATCCAAGCATACGCTTAATGAGCTTGCAAGGTAGGAAAGATCAGGAGCCCTTGCTGACAACAAATAATGAGGAAACCCAATCCTCACGCCCTGGCCGGACGTGGCCCAGCTGAAATTCCTTTTCTTTATGGGCAGTAGTCACCATCTTTTAAGAGAATCTAATCAGGTATTTATCCCAAACACAGCAGCAGTACATTCAATTTGTTTTCTAAATAGAAATTGGATAAATCTGGCATCCCGATCAGAGTCGCCACTTTGCTCGTACAGCCCAAGGTCACTTGAGTCGCCGTGATGGGGAAAGGAGCCACTTTCTAGCCGTGCAAGGCCCAGCCTGACTTTCTGGCAATCTCTCTAATCTCTTTCACATTTCTTTCTATGGAATGGGGTGGTAGAACCATATGCTCTCAGTTTCCTTGAAAGTTTTTTTGAATCTTTTTTTTTTTTCAAAGAGAGGTAGGGCTGGAGGTCTGGAAGGATCTAGGCAGAGTCAGATTTGGGAACTGTCTTCATATTTCTACCAGTTGAAAGAATCTCTAAGACTCTCCCCCATTGCCAGTATATGTTTTATAGGCACTGGGTGGACACCTGTTTTCAATCACACTTTCAGATCAGACGAGCCCTCTAGGAGTGGCCTGGGAGTGCAGGCCTGGCCAAAAGCAAAAGGAAAAGTCGCCTGGCCAGGGCTGTCTTTTCCGTTCGCTTTGTAAATTATTTCTGAGCCACGTGTGGGAGAAAGGTCTGCTCTGCCTCTGGCTGACATCATGTGTGTGGAACTCAAGTCTTACCATAGCATCGCTGTAGAGGGGGACATTTGCTTAAGCCACTGGTCAGCCAGGGTCTTCCTCGCTGCAAATGGATTTGGGCTCATAAACTATGGGAGATTAGTTTTAAGCCCTCAGAGTAGACGTTACAAAGCAGACTCCAGGTGACATGAAAGGCAGACGAAGGGCAGAAGGGGCCCAGCCCTGTACCCCCTCCAGATGGCTGGACTCAGAACCTAGGCTTAGGGATGGATCTTCAGGGCAACCGGGTCACAAAGATGTAGCCTAAGCAGGTTCCACCTAACAGCAGCCATGTGTTACAACCTCCCCCAAAAGAGCAGTTCACAGGAAAACAAAAACCTTTCATTTCTAGGTTTAGATGGGATTGTCATTAAGGAACCAGGCCACCTCTTCTACTAGGACCTAAACTGTTAAATATGCAGTGAGAAACTGCTTAGCCACCAAGTCCCTTAAGACCAGGAAACAGGGCTTAGGATATCCATTCCCAGTTTTAGAGAAATCTCACTAAATGACCACTTGCTAGTTCTGTACCCAAGGACAAGCCAAATTCATAATCTCTAAACGAGCACACAAATGTTGTTTCCTTAATCCAGATGTGGCATACATGTGGAGCTATGGGGCGCAGTAGGAGTTATCAGACTCCCTCACATCAACCAAATCCCAGCAAAAGTTAGTCTCATGTGTCTTTCTACAACTTGCACCTTTGTGGGGTTCCCCTTCCCTTGGACCCACCCATAACCTGTTACCAAAGCCTGGATTTGACTCTCCTATCCCCCATAGCCAAATTCGGCTTCACACCCAAGGTGCTGACTTGGAAAGACTCGGGCAAACCAACACGGTACATGTATGAGAATCCATGAACAGGCTGTGGGAAAACAGACTTAGAGAATGTCATAAACACAAAATAATAAGTTCAATTATAATTTCAGTCTTGATCAAAAGACAGGGAA
>NW_006159849.1:5090525-5094462 GCF_000334495.1 Tupaia belangeri chinensis
GGAAAGAGATGATGCTGTGAAGGAGACTAGAGCCTTCCTAGTAGCATCCCATAGATCCTGCTATGTCATTTTATTAGCGAGTTCAAGGATACACATATTCGAGGACTTTGGAGTCAGGGTAGGGAGGCATGTAATACTAAATACTCCTGAACAAGGTCATTTCACCACATCCAGGCGTTGTCTTATAATCCTCCCAGGACCACAAAGGAGCATGTGTCCCTGACCAGTGGCAGTCAGGGAGGCAAAGGCTGAGATGGCAGCTGTTCCTCACATCCGTGCTTCAGTCATCTCCTCTATCTTACCAAAGGACTTCAATGGCCCCGTTTTCTCCCCACCCACTCCCCACTCCCTTTTCTTTCCACCCACCGAGGAAGATGAAGGTCAGAGTTTAGGATACAAATAGCAAACCTGATGGTTTCTGGGGGACTAGCAGGAGTATCTGAAACCTCTGCCTGAGAGTCCCCAGCTTCTTGGTGAGATTTCATGCTGCTTTGTAAAAGAAAGAAGTTTCACGCCAGCAGCTCAGCAAACTCCAGGAGCCGGGTGCAGTGTAAGCACCTAACTTGGTTTTCATTGACGCACTTGGGCAAGTGGTGGTTAATGAGAGCAAAACACCTGCACAGTTCATATTCCTATTCACAAAAGATTTCACACATGAGACCCCAGTGTTTTCCTTGCTGATACCATCATTTCATAGCATGTAATCCCATATAACTTTTTAAACTTTTTTAAAAAGTTATTTTGCCTTCACTTGATCTGTCATCACAATTTGTTTTCCTTGTCTCCCCCATACTGAAGCCTCCCATCTCTCACTCTCCCTCTCTAACACACACACACACACACACACACACACACACACACACTCTCTTCAATGTGGACCTTCCCTTCAAAAGCCAACAATAACAAGATCAAAACATTGTAAGTAGAGCAGATGTCAAGTGGTCCCCCTGGACTCCTACTTAACCCCTTCCGGAGGTCTGGCTGGACCCTGACAAGCAATTGATTTGGTGAGGAAAGCAACAGGTTCAGTAAACATGACCCCACCCCTCCTTATAAATCCCCAACACTAAGGATAAAGATTCTACACAATTGTTATCTGCTCTCAGGGAAATGTACACACAACTGTTTTTCAAAAGTAACTTCAATTATGAGCATGCCTTGTTAATTGGGGTTATGACCTAATGTAATAAAATGTGATGCTGCAAACTGGAAGCATTTTCCTTTTGTATTTCCTTAGATCCTCTTCTCTTCCAACTCTAGAACTATTATCTGAAACCAGGTGTATGAATGTCTGAGTAGTGGTAAAGTAATGGGGCCTTTTATCTACCTGACAGAGATATATGGGGAATTTTAAGACCTAATGATTACAAATGGGCAGGAAATTAGCATGAAGGAATTTTTCTGTATCTTACCTCTAAACATGGTATGCATCACTAATTTATCATATGAAATTGGGGCCATATTGGAGTGGCCTGAAACTCCTTAATACAGTGAAAAAAATTGCAAATAGTTTTGAATGGCCTCAAAGTCATCTTCTCAAATTGCAGCTCTTTCAGAAACTGGAGGAATACTACCCATGTTGTATATATATATACACACTAAGATGAAAAACATGGAAATTTTCTGATGGTGCTTGGTTAGAAAAGCTTACAAAATATTTACAGTAACCAGAGTGATCAAGTTATTTTCCTGTTATCAGATAACTTTTGACTGCAGTTGAGTGGTCACTTAGTGAAGGAGTAACTATGTTTGCAAATCAAATATTGCATGTGACATAGCATTGGCTAAATTTCCAATCCTTGAACCAAAGTTCTGTGGTCACTAAATAACCCTCAATGTCACAAGGAACTTCCTTGCCTTAAGAAAAAATAATACTCCAGAAAGTTGTCTTCCATGTGGCATTAGATTCATGCTTTTTATAATCAAAAGCATTTGATGGTCATTAATTACATGTTTGTCAGAAACTCAAGGCTGTTTCAAACATCATTCTTTGAACTAGAGTATCACATTCTCAAGGGCACTACCCAGTCTACAGTGGGTTTTATTGCACTTTTACTTCACCTTTTCTCCAGTGTCAAGCGATTCAGGTTGCATTTGAGCTGACAAGCATCAACCATGAAGAGTTGATAGGGAATGACAGACACTGAGGTTTGTAACTTTCAAAGATGTGGGCAGCCATGCTTCAGGGGCAGGCCCAGTGACGGGTCTGCTTTCATTTACTTGTGCATGAATGCTTTGGTCCCTGGGCTCAGTTATGGGGCTTGACATCTCCTGAGGTGCTCCAGAAACCCCTATCGAAGCAAAAATGTGCCAAACGACAACTTAATCACAACCAGGAGACATAACATTGTGCAGTTGGCCACCATGGACACCCTATTTCCAAAACTCAGTCTGCCTCTGCCATTGTTTCAAGAGGCAGAAAGCAAGTCCATGGGGCAGCCCAACAGGAAGAAGGGCCACAAAGATCAGGTCACACATGCAATAGAAAGATGAGAACCAGCCACACATTAAAAGAACTGAAAAGGGGCCAGAGTCCTAGGGTCTGTCCTAACTGACCCACTTCAGAGTGAGACTCAGTTGTGTGTTTTTGCACCGGCCTGATATGTGGAACACAGCAGGCAGACTCAGGGTCTAGCTGCCCATGGCAACAGCTCCCAGAATCTTCCTCTCTCTGTGTCTTTGCTTGTGTTCATTCCTTCTCTTAGAATATCCTCTTCTCTCCACTTCATCCTACTGAAATCCAACCCATATTTCAAGGTCCCAGCTCAAATTCTGTCTCTCCCAAGAGCTTTCTTAGCATCATCCAGATGTCATCTGGGGTCTTTTTTCAGAGATATAGTTAAACATGGCCAGTTTCCAATTCTTCACTTCAGCTGGTGTGAAGCTCTCCCCCTCATAGCCGCACGTTCTGGTGATTTGTGTCCTCTGTTTCCATGCCTGTGCCCTGCATTCACACTACTGGGTTGTCAGAAAAGTCATGACAATTGTGCATAGAAAACAGAGAAAATACATCATGGCTTGTCCAACAACCTAATATCTCTATTCTGCCTCCTTAGAACCAGAACACACAACTCAGTCTAGGAGAAAGTACTTACATTAAGCATCTCATAATATGTGCATTTCATTATTAAAGATTCAGTGTTCCACATGTAGGAAACACACAGAGACATGTAACTTTGCATCACCTCCCGATTCCTTGTCAGTCTCTCCTTTGCTGCTCTTACCCCTCCTGTCTCCTACTACTCTTCTCTAATACAACCAATACATTCCTTATTTTGTCCTAAGTGAGGCAATTAATTTAGGGTGTTTGGGATCTTGGCCTCTAACTGAATCGACATGTCAAAAAAAAAAAATACTTTTAGGGACCAGCAGGTAGCGTAATGGCTATGTCGCTGGACTCCCATGTAGTCGACCGCAGTTTGAGTCCTGGACCTGGTGGCTTAAACTCACACCAGGCACATGTGTGTGCATGCCCAAGATCCCAAAAGGAGAATGGAGAAGGGACTGCAGCATGGTCATCCCCCAGGGGGGTAATGTCTTGCTTTCTGTCTCTGTCTTTCTCTGTCTTTCTGGTGAGTGCGCGCACTCTATAGCAAAAACCTCTCCAAAAAAAAGAAAAATATATATACTTTTAAAAAGTCACAGCATTCACCCTGAATAAAATTCCTCTAGAAATAAATTTTCACCAATTGTGTTGTCTTCAAAACTAATCCCTCTCTCATGTTGTGTGCATGTATGCTATTACTTCTTATATAACAACATATATGTAATATGCTTTGTTTCTGAGCATTTCACATGTGTGTCTTATTCCTCCATTATTTGGATAGTTCTGGAAAGCAACAGACCATGTATATTCACGTATATATCTCTTTACAGTGCTTAGCACAATGTTTTACCCATATAGGGCTCTCAAGGGCTTCTGGATTATAGCAGAAAG
>NW_006159849.1:5094479-5119095 GCF_000334495.1 Tupaia belangeri chinensis
GTGTAAAATGATGATATATCATTCTTTCAAATAGCATCCAACTATAGATACTCCTCGACTTATACAATGGTTATGTCCCAGTAAACACATTGTAAATTAAAAATATAGTAAGTTGAAAATGTATTCAGTGCACCAAAGCCTAATTTAAACATGATCAGAACAGTTACATTAGCCAACAGTTGGGCAAAATCATCTAACACATAGCCTAATTTATAATAAAGTGGTGAATATCATATATACTTCTTTAAATACTATACTAAAAGTACAAAATGAGAATAACTATATGGGCAAAATACAATCTCTACTGAATGCATATCGCTTTTGCATCATCAAAAAGTTGAAACAAATCTTATGTCAGGAATCATCTGTAGAGTTGTCTTGAAGTAGCATTAACAGAAGGCAGCCCAAACACCACCAACATACTCATCACCTCTGCCACCACCCACATGTCATTAGAATCCAAGTAGAGAGATTTAACACAGATTTGAAGTTGAATTTTCCATTGAACACATTAAGTTTTATCAAATAATTCATTTCTCAGATTAAATCCAAATGTAATTAATTGTTCTTGATGGTTTAATATTCCCTACAAATTTAATTCTTTCTTTTCTTTAAATAAACAGTGTTGTATTTTACACCTATCAATGCCAGAATCTGAAGTCTTCATGCATCCATTTCTATTATATGTTATTTCTATTGGTTCTCGCTCATAACAACTTTTCTTCCTTAGTGTTTAGTGAGTCATGACAGCAAGTTTCTTATTTTCCTAAATGGGATGGAAGTGGTTTCCTTCAGTAAGGATTTGCATTTGCATCTGTCAGAGCCAGGGGAGAGGAGCATCTACTAATCTGGGGTCACTTTATATCGTTAGGTTTTGTCAGATCATTCAAGTAGTATATATTTGGCTGACAATATGATTTTTAAAGGTTTTCAGGAACTGTTATTAACAGCTGGGCCTTTTCCCTGCAGTCCTGATTGTGGAAAAGGAAGTAGGTTAGGAAAAACATTTATTTTTGGTCCATCCTTACATTGAAGCCAAAAAAAACTCAAGCAGGAAAACACATCTATATACTAAATGACATGTTTATGAGAAGATCTTAAAAGAAATCAAAGGGAAAAGATTGACTATAATTCAAATGATTGTTAGATCAAAAGCTACAATAGAAACATAAATAAACATATTTTCAACATGCTAAAGAAAATAATTGCTAACCTTAAATTCTATACCCAGCAAAATACTGTTCAAGACTATGAGAGTGAATTAAGGACATTTTCAGACAAACACTAAGAGAGTTTGCCACCAGCAGAAACAAATTCTAAAGAACTTTAGGCAGAAGAAAATTATTTCAGATGGCAGGTTAAAGACACAAGAACAAGTTGGGCTCTGCGATCTGAAAGTTAACAACTTCTTTGCATCCAGGAGGCTGCTCCCGGCAACTCTGCAGCTGTCACCATGCCACAAAACAAATATACTGAATTACATCGTAAACACTATGGATATAATTTGGATTGCCATGAGAAAAAGAGAAAGAAGGAAAGTCGGGAGACTCGTGAACATTCGAAGAAGGCAAAAAAGATGACTGGTCTGAAGGCTAAGCTCTATCATAAACAGCGCCATGCTGAGAAAATACAAATGAAAAAGACTATCAAGATGCATGAAAAGAGGAACACCAAACAGAAGAATGATGAAAAGACTCCACAAGGAGCAGAACCTGCCTATCTGCTGGACAGAGAAGGACAATCCCAAGCTAAAGTACTTTCTAATATGATTAAACAAAAATGGAAAGAGAAAGCGGGAAAATGGGAAGTCCCTCTACCCAAAGTTCAAGCCCAGAGAGGAACAGAAGTATTAAAAGTTATTCAAACAGGAAAGAGAAAGAAGAAGGCATGGAAGAGGATGGTTACAAAAGTCTGCTTTGTTGGAGATGGCTTTACTAGAAAACCACCTAAATATGAAAGATTCATTAGGCCAATGGGCTTACGTTTCAAGAAGGCCCACGTAACACATCCTGAACTGAAAGCCACATTCTGACTGCCAATACTCAGTGTAAAGAAGAATCCCTCATCCCCACTATATACAACTTTGGGTGTTATCACCAAAGGTACTGTCATTGAGGTGAACGTGAGCGAGTTGGGCCTTGTGACGCAAGGAGGCAAGGTTATTTGGGGGAAATATGCCCAAGTTACCAACAGTCCTGAAAATGATGAATGCATAAATGCTGTTTTACTGGTTTGATAGCAGTTGCATACAAGTAACTCCTTGTAATTTTTGAAGATGACACACCATCTGGAAAACCATGATGGATGTTTCTGAATATAGCCAGTCTCACATGACTACAGTCATCAAAAGATTATTTATTAAATTTTACAAAACATTAAAGTGGCCTGGTTTTACCAAAAAAAAAAAAAAGACACAAGAACAATTAAGTGAAAGAAACATGACTAATATAGAGGTAAAATTAAATAGTTAAGAACTACATTAAATCAAAATTATAAGGTTTTATAAGGTTAAAAATAAACAAAAATAAAACACACAACAACAATACATAATTCAAAAGCAGGATAAATAGAGTTAATATTTTCCAAGGGCATTGTTTTGTTTGAAATGAAGTAAAACTACAGATTGATTTTAGACATTGGTAAGTTTGATATATGTATACAAATTTCACAAGTAATCACTAAAAGTAGAGACAATCTAGTAGAAGAAAAAGTTAAATAAAAGATCAACTAAGAAAGGAGAAACTAAGAAAAAGATCAAATAGCATAAAATAATAGATATAAATTCAGCATATAAATAATTACAATATATGTACAATAAATGTAAATAGACTATATGCTCTAATTAAAGCACAAAGATTTGCAAGTTAACTTAAAAGGAAAAAGAACAATACTCAAATCTGTGAGGTGGTTTGTCTAGGATGTTAATTTTAGTTAGAAGGATTCAAGTCTTTGCTCTGCCATTAACTAGTTGGGAAAGATGAAGTAACCACATAGTCTCAGTTTCTCCCATACAATACGTAAGTTATGCTTATAAACAGACTCTAGTGCCAGCAATGGGTATGCATTTATAATCACAGATCTACCACTTACCAGCAGTATATCCTTGGACAAGTTATTCTTTATCTGTAAAATTAGTTCATTTGGAGGTTTATCTGAAATCAATTTCTTAACCTAGCTCCTGGCTTGATAAGTGCCTGATAAATATTTACATGTCATTGATCTTCATTATTTGTGAATTCCACATTTGCAAATTCATGTACTGTATACAATATATTTATAATCTCAAGATCAATATACATGGTGTTTTTATGATCATTTGAAGTGGTAAAAATCTAAATATCTAAATATGGCATAGCCATCCCCCTGGGGGATTGATTTCTCATTTTCTGTCTGTCTGTCTGTCTCTCTCTCTCTGTCTTTCCAATGAGTGCACATACCTAATAGCAAAAAATTCTCTTTAAAAAAAAATTATAAAAAATCTGTGACACTCATTATGGAGAAAATACATGTTTTAAATAAATTTTATTAAGGGATGAAACTATTGGTTATAAGTTCTATGTTAGTACACCAAGAATACATATTAAATAACGTATTTTGGGGACCAGCAGATGGCGTTGTGGTTAAGGCGCTGGACACTCCCACATGGCAACCATGGTTCAAATCCCAGACCTGGTGGCTTGCTTTCTCACTTTCTCTCTCTCTCTCTCTCTCTCTCTCTCTCTCTCTCTCTGTGTGTGTGTGTCTGATCAAATTAAAATAAAATGAATGAATAAATAAAATAAATAATTCTTTTTTAAAAAAAAATCATGTATCTTTAGAAAGGACACATAAAACAAGGTTATGTACTGAACAGTTGATGAAAATATTTTGACCAAAGACTTTCACAAATCTAACCTCATATTTTCCATAGAAGCTAGTTCGGTATTTATTAATTCAGTGTTTGTGGTGACTTTATAGAACATAATTACTGAGAGTAATGAAAATTAATAGTATATTCTCAACTATAAAATGAAGATTAGTAAATCATATTTATGCACCTGCCATAATGAGATTTATTTGTCAGATTTTTTATCTGTCTTCCTACTTAATAGCAGTAATAAGTTGGAAGAAGTTATTCCTTAAACTTTAATCCTCAACTTTCCTATCCACCATGTTTTGTCGAACTCTCACTGAAATTCAGATCTTCATGAAAACTCTTACAGGGAAGATCGTGGTGCTCAAGGCTAAACTCTTGGATACAACAGAAAATGTAAAGCCCAAGATCCAGGATAAGGAAGAAATTCCTTTTGATTACAAATGGTGGCTGTCTTTGCTGTCAAACACCTAGAAGACAAACATACTTTGTTTCACTACAAAATTCAAAAGGAGTCCCCTCTTTATCTTGCACTGAGGTTTTGTGGTAATCCTAAGAAAAAGAAGTCTTACACCACACCCAAGAAGAATAAGCATAAGAGCAAGAAGGTTAAGTTGGATGTCCTGAAATACTATATGGTGACTGAGAACGACAAAATTAGTGATCTTCATTGACAATGCCCTTCAGGTGCATGTAGCCCTAGTTTTCTTACAGTCACTTCGCTAGATGTGATTGTGGAAAACGTTCTCTCATCATGCTTCAACAAATCAAAAGTATGTGAATGGGTAAATTAAAGTCATGAACTAACAGTGTGAAAGGGAGAAAGAGGTCCACCTTTATACTTAGCAGTGTTTTCCTTTGCCTAAGTGAGAAATCCAAACTTGATCACTTAAATTGACCATAATATGGCTCTAGCTCGCCTATCACACTACTCATGTACATAAATTCCCTGACACACCCACATAATCTATTCACTGGGTCACATGTTTCCTCCTGCATTTAGTGTAGACTTTCCTCCCAGCTGATAGGCAGTTGTTTCCTCCTCACCTGACTGTCTACATTCTTGCCATTGTTCAAGGCCTAGTGAGAGTCCCACTTCCTAATGAAGCGTTCCAATGACACCAGTACACTGTTGTGCGTAGTTACAGGCAAAGGGCTAAGGCAAAGTCCAAGAGAGAATCTGTAAGATGTATGAAGAAACAAAAGGAGAAGGAAAAAAAGAAAAGCCTAGATTAAATTTTCCAGTAAATCTATATCTTATTCTTACCCCCTCCTCAATTTGGCTGCTTATTTTTTTCTTAGCATTCTCTGTCTGTGGACTGATTCCTGACTATTATGCCTCGTATTTGCTTCTTCTGGTTGTGAATATCTTTATTTGCTTTTAGAGGACTGAGTTTCTTCCCCTATTCTCCATATCTCTACCCTCTGGTCCACTAACTAAACTTAAATCTGACTTTCTCAGTCCCAAATTAACAGTTTACATAGAACCAGAAAAGTGGCCCACACATGGCTCATATGGTGCCACCAAATGTTATGGGAAAATCCACAAGTCTAAACCCTATCTTACCAATGAGGTATACATTTTTTTGACAGTAGCTCTTTATGCTCCCCACAGTTTTTAGACAGTGTAATCATAATGAGGATATTAATAACAAAATGGAGAACATTTATTGAGTTCTTCCTGTACACCATGCCAAGAGCTTTATAAGCATGACCCACTTTAATTTCTACAGCAAACCTCTGAATATTACTGTGAGTCTGTTTCATATATGAAATAAGAAAACAGAAACCCAAGAGAAAACCATGCTAGTAAGATATCTAGTTAATAAACATTCGTAATGAAATTAAAAAGTAATGAAGTCTATTATTCTCTCAGATTCTCAAAGATAATTTATAAAACCCTGTCATTTTTTTTAGATCCTTTTTCTCAGAGTGCATATAATAATCAGAGTGTCAGAGTAAGGATATTCATCTTACCTAAAAATGTCAAATTTTCTGAAATAGGAATTTTTTTTTTTTTTGGAGAGGTTTTTGCTATAGGGCATGTGTGCTCAGCAGAGAGAGAGAGGCAGACAAAGAGACAGAAAGAGAGAAATCACCCCCCCCCAGGGGGATGGCCACACCTCAATCTTCTCCATTCTCCTCTCAGGATCTTGGGCACGCATGCACATGTGCCTGGCGTGAGTTTAAGCCACCGGGTCTGGGACTCGAACCACGGTCAACTACATGGGAGTCCAGTGACATAGCTGTTACTCCAACTACTGGTCCCAAAATTTTACAGAAACTTCCTAAGCCTCAAAATACAAAGAAAAAGTTTTTGAACCACATAGGGCTTACTATAAATCTTGTCTGTGTTGCTTTAATGTTCTATTACCAAAGTAAGAGAACAAAAATAAAAAGATAAAAGTTAATTTATGGACCTCCATTTCACATAAATATTGTTCAAGCTGAAGTCATAACAATATGATGCTAGAGAAGAACATTATACAATTATGCAACACTTCATCAGATTGATTTTTTAGCAAAGTTAGCCAAAATATGTTTGATAAGAAAGTGATAGCTCTTAACAATGAAAATGCAATCTTCTCTGTAAAGCTAGACATCTTTCTCAGTTAGAATTGGACTGCCTGCCTACCTACGACACTCATACATTCTTGGCAAATCATGGCCTTCTGATCATTCTTTATGGACCAGCATGAAGCTTGGCGAAGTTGGGAGGTGGAGGACCGTAATAATTAACACCAGTCTGATGGAAGCAGTGATAGTGATGATCACAGCTCTACAGTAACTCAGGCTTTGCACTCCATGTTGATTATAGATAGTGTTCTTTGTTTCTGCTGCCAGAGAGCCTAGTGTTCACATATGATTTCACTTAAGATGAAGATTTCTTCCAGGTATTTCTAGAGATAATGCCAGTAAATCCTGGAAAATCTCACTATCAAGTTATTATAAAAGTTAGAAAGACCAACAAAAATGTTTCAAAATCAAAGGTGAATAGCAATCCCAGGGGACACACAGTCCTGGCCCACCTCACTGCCCTGGTGCACTCTCCTTCCAGACTGTGAGATCCACGTGCTTGTTGTTCAGGTGACTGCTTGAGACGTTGAGTTACATGAGACAACCTCAAGAAGTTCAAGGAAAACACATATTATGAAAAACACTACGTGGATTTTAAATTTTTTGCACCAAAATAAATTTGTACTTGAATTCCATTTCCCACAACCTGAAGTCCCGTCATATTTGGAGGAATGAGCTTAGAATACAGGTGTAATCCTCTTCATACTTAGAAGAGTGGGAAACAATGAATAAAAAGCTGAAGGAAGTCATATCAAGAAAAACCCAGCTAGATTTTGTTCTCTAAGTCCTTACCATGTCAGTTTACTACCCGATGAATCAGAATCCAACTTCAGATATAGCATCAGCAAAGTACAGTAGAGGCCAAGTAAGTTCAGTACCTATGCATAAGTAAGCTGTATTCTGGTCTCTACACTCTGAACAAATCTGTCTTCATAATTGTACCAAATCTACCCCAGCAAAGTGAAGCAATATTTCAGTCACCTTTCCAACATGTGGAACCACCAATGGGATCACTCTATAGTTAATTAGGTCTTGACATGAAGTTGCCAAAAGAGTCCAATGTCTGCCCCACCTGCTTGTTGCTATAGCCTAACTCTCTCTCTACTACAAAAGAATAACATCTACTTCTCCAGAATGGCAATGAGCTAATTAGTAATGGCAGAGGTATGTAAAAAAGTACTTCTTATTTGCAATAATGACTGTCTCAAAGAAAATTAAACCATTCAAACTGTAGGTTGCCATCAGTTAAATTCCCACAAGACCCAGAGATAAAGTTTAGATGCATGTCACTTGAAATTTAGAATTACCACTTATTTCAAAGAGTTTCCTCAGTTGATGTGACTAAAGTAACCAACTCTCCAGTTTTCCTGGGATACTACTGGTTTTCATATTAAAAATCTCATGCTAGGCCTCTAGTTAGGATGACAAATTTGACCCAGTTTTCCATACTCACCCGAAAGAGATATGGGGGGAGGGGGCTGAGAAATCACTCCCCTGAGGGCATAGCCATGCCATTTTCCTCCATTCTCCCCTATAGATTTTGGATATGCATGCACATGCACCAGGTCTGTTTTACAAGATGCCAGATCTAGGACTTGAACCATGGAGTCAACTGTGTGGAATCCAGAACCTTAACCACCACTCTAACTGCTGGCCCCAGGGATTATGTCAGTTTTAAAACTGAAAGTCCTATCTCCCAGAAACCCCTTCCAGTTTGGAAAACTGGGATGATGGGTCACCTTCCTTATTACACAGAGAAAATAAAAATATATCATACACTTTGAATTGTTCTATCTTAAACATCTCTGATTTCCTGGTATGCTGATATCTATGCTTAAATAATAATAGCACTAAGCAAAGAACACTCAAGAAACACTCTGATTCATTTCTTTGCATAATTTCACAATGAACTTGTAAAAAGATGACTGGTATATTTTCTTCATTTTGGAGATGAGAAAACTGAGGGGCAAGAAAAGCTGGGTAATTTTCTCAAAGCACATGATTTTTTTGTTTGTTTGTGTTTTATTGTTTCTTTTTTTTTTTTTTCTTTAGGAGAGATTTTTTTTGCTATAGGGCACATGCACTCACCAGAAAGACAGAGAGAGACAGAGAGACAGAAAGCAAGAAATCACCCCCCGGGGGGATGGCCACACTGCAATCCCTTATCCTCCATTCTCTCCTCCAGATCTTGGGCACGCATGCACACACACCCAGCGTGAGTTTAAGCTGCCAAGTCCAGGCCTCAAACCCCAGTCGACTACATAGGAGTCCAGTGACATAGCCATTACAGTAACTGCTGGTCCCTCAAAGCACATGTTATAAATAGAACAGAAGCTAGACTACTGTAACAAAGAGACCAAATAGTATAGTGTTTCAGAAAGAACTTAATATTATTCTCTGTCAATTAACAGTATAAAAATATTCAAGTGGGTTAAAATAAGTGACTAAGTCTGTTCCATGCGATCATGCAGGGATCTAGGCTTCTTTGCTGTGGCTTCACCATTCTCTGTATCACAGTTCTCATTGGCTAGGTGGAAGCTGGCTCCCCAGTGTCCCATTAGGGTTCCAACTCAAAAGAGCAAGTAAAGATAAGTGGGGAAGGGCGGCAACTTAAGAAGGCGATGCTGATATTACAGATATCATATTCGCTCACATTCTGTTTAAGAAAACGTAGTCATTTTCCCATACCTAAATTCAAAGAGCCTGGAAAACAATCTCAACCTGGAAGGCAGAGTGACTGCCTCTTCAATTTCCAAAAGAAAGAAAAGGAAATGATGACTTGGGGACAATCAGTTGTCTCTGCTGAGTAAATAGCTGGTGGTTGGCACTGCTAGGAAAAGAACCCAAGTTTGCCTGATTCTAAAGACTGCACTTCTAACCGTATGCCTTGCTACTCCTAGTACTATTTTTTGTTTGGTTTTTGTACCAGAAAATATGTCAGCCAATAAACATGTTTCTCAGAGCTTATCATAAGGAAAATAAGTCATTCTGAACACCCAGAGACCACCTCTTCAATTTATCCTGAAAATAGCTTAAATCAACTATATCCTTTCACTTAAAATCTGACAGAGCTGTGCCTCTTGAGTGTGAAGTGAAACCCAAAGTCTGCCAATTTTAAAGTGTAATGTTTATACAAAGACGCTGAAAAGCAGAGAGCACAAAGGGTCTGCCTGACGAACAGCAAAGTATCATGGATAGTTTCTCTAGGCAACTAACTAACCCCGGAATAGGGGGAGTGGGGTAGGCGAGCTAATGGGTGTGTCTACAAAACAAAGCCTATCAGTGCCATCGTAAAGGAACAGGCTAGGATTTAGCTCCTGGTGGCAGTGTTACCGGGAAAGCACATTCTTCATTAGAAAGTGGTTTAGGCTACTTTTTAGCTTTTCAATTGCTTTTGAAGGTAACATGAGTCCGAAGATGATATTTCCCTCTGAGTTTATCAGAGTTTCTGTTGCTTCTGAACAAACCTAATTTATACAAGACAAAAGCTATTTATTGCCACTGTCACTCCCATTTGTTTTTCTCATTATTCATCACAGTTTCTGGCTCCATCTCCTCACTTCATGTTCATTACTGAGCCCTTAAGAATACCAGTCTCTATTACACCAGCTTTGCTGCTTGCCACGAAGAGGTGAGGTCAGGATGGGCCTGCAAAAGATTCACTGCTGGGAAAAGGGCAGTGTAAATCAGAGATGAGCAGCTTTGTTGCTGAAAAATATATCAGGAAAAAAAAAAGTATATATTGGTTATGCAGCCAATATTAGTTTAGTATGTACACACACACACACACACACACACACACATACACACATGCATGAGCGCAATGAGAATTACATTGCAAGATGGTGATGGTGGAACAGCAGCACAGAGGACCTAATTCTTCTACACAGAAGAGAAATGCCCACCCATCCTAGCCCACCTGCCTAATTCTAGACTATCACTTGGGAGATACTATTTGTTTGTTTGTTCATTTGGTTTTGATAGCAAAAGAAAACTAGAATACTCTGACCCATTTCATTTTTATTAATACAAAGCATCTTCAAAGGATTCAGAGAAAATATATATTCTGAAAAAAAAAAACTATGCACGTAGTTCAATTTTTTGCACCAAAATAACCTTGTACTTTAATTCCATTTTTCCATAAACCGTTTGAGGATCTCTCACAGCAGAGAATATTTCTATGTGAAGTGCATTCAAATGAAAAGGTGATTCCCTTTATTGGCACCCATGCCTATCTAGAGTTCTTTATGAGTTCTACACACACAATCATTTTTCCCTAGTTCAAATACACATAGGTTTTTTTCACCCTCACTCCCAAGGCCAATGAAATGAATCTTTTAACTATCTGCCTATAAAATAGATTAAATCTCATTGTCTATATCATTCAGCAAGTTTTAGGATTTTTAACTTATGGGAAAAGAAAAAGAAATGCTCTCATATTGCCTAAACAAATCCCAAAGGCCTCTTCGGGAGTGCCTATATTTTGGGAATGGAACAATTTCCTTTGTACTGAGGAAGGAATTTAAAAATACAAAAAATGGGGCCAGTAAGTGGCATGGAGATTAAGGTACTAGATCCCACATGGCCATCTTTATGGTTTGAGTTCCAGACACAGCAGCTTGAGAATCACACCAGGTTTGTATGTCTATCTGTCCAAAATCCCAATAGGAGAATGGAGAAGGGACTGTAGTGCGACTATTTCCCAGGGGTTAGGTGGTTCCTCACTTTCTTTCCCTCTTTCTCTCTTCCTCTATTCCTCTCTTTCTTTCTCTCACTCTCCCTCCCCCCTCCCTCTCTCTCCTGTACATACATACCCTATAGCATTATATATATATATAATAATAATATATTATATATACATAAATTACATTAAAAATAACTATTTTTTAACAGTTTGTTTAAAAATAAAACATTGGTCAGAATCAGCAAGTGGTGTGGCAGTCAAGGCTCTGGAGTCATATGTATATCTATACATATGTAGATATAGATACAGATACATATATAGCTATATATAGAGAGAAGGATCAGCTATGACTGTCCAGAGATAATGCTTTTTAATAACTTAAATAATATTATCTGAGCATATGTAAAACGCAGAAATGAAGAGGCAGTTTTCTAATTTCTCTTCGTAAAATTAGGTCATGGGTGTATATAAAATCTGAGCAAACTACTTATGACCCTCGGCCATGTACTGTTATTTACTATTTTAAAAGAAGAACATGAGCTGGCTCCATAGCCTAGTTAAGGAAACTGGATCCCACATGGCCAACGGCAGTTCAAATTCTGGCTCCAGAAACTTGAAACACATGTTCGGCACATGTGCATGCAAGCCCAAAATTCCAACAGGATGGAAAAATGTAGAAGAAACACCCGCTGGAGAGGTGCCCACTCACTCTCTGTCCCTCTAGTAAGTGCAAGTCCCTCTGGCAATGAAAGAAAGAAGAGGAAGAGGAAAAGGAAGAAGAGGAGGAAGAGAAGAAAGAAGCAGCAGCAGAAGAGGAGGAAGAGGAAGAAGGAGGAAGGGGAAGAGGAGGAGGAGGAGAAAGAAGCTGATGAGCCATCTGGAAAAAAAAAAAGATTTCTAATTTGAATCAGACAAACCAGCATAAAACTAGCTCGACAGTAAAGAGACTGATTGTCTCTTTCTATCTGTAGGTCTCTGTATAAGAAATCTCTGGATTTAAGCCCAGGGAACAGCAGAGCAGTTCACAGCCATTCGCATGCACCCCACACACACAGTGATTCTGTACTCCACGCTTTTCTTCCTGGAAGTCCTATCACCTCCCAGATCAAGTCTTCTAAAAGATTCCCCTTCTCCCTGCTTCTGAGCAACCAATTTTTAGCTAAGTATTCCTTAGGAGCTAACCAAAGACAACTGTGTACACCTTGGGTCAAAGTAACTCAAGGATATGTACCAAGATACAGGGCTTTGTGCAAAGTCATTATTTATTCTAAAAGAGGCAGTTTAGCAAAGTCCACGTGCATATGGGGGGGGATGGCCACACCGCAATCCCTTCCTCCATTTGTCTCTCGGGATCTTGGGCACGCATGCATACATGCCTGGCGTGAGTTTAAGCCACCAGGTCTGGGACTTGAACCACAGTCAACTACATGGGAGTCCAGTGATATAGCCATTATGCCAATTGCTGGTCCTGAGAAATATTTCTAAAGTGCTGAAAAAGACATATCTTAAAATAAAATTTTCTAAACACCCTAAGTGTCATTCAAATGTGAAAACATAAGAAAACGCTAACAGACATACAGGCTTCAAAATTTTGCTACACAAAACCCATGTAATAATAAAGAAACACATTCAAAAGCACAAGAGATGTGGGAAGTAATGGGTAATGAAAAATAATTGATAAAATATATCGTTGTCTGGGCCAGCCAGTGGCATGTGGTTAAGGCAGCTAGATCCCATACGGGAACTACAAAGTTCAAGTCCTGGACTTGGGAGCTTGAGAAATCACTGGGCATGTGTGCATGTTTGCTTATAATCCCTAAAGGGTGGTGAAATGGAGAACAAGGGATTGTCCCCACACAGAGGATTGTCCCTTTCTCTCTCTTGCTCTATCTCTGTCTCTCCTTTTAAGTTTTTATTGGGTTTGTTTTTTTGTTTTGTTTTGTTTTGTTTTTGCTTAATTGTACCAGCTAGTAGCTTGGCTCATTAGTAAAAATATTAAACAGAAAATGCTAATAGTAAATATACTTGCCTTTTTCCTTTTTTCTGATGTAATATAAAAAGAAGACTTTAGTATTTTGCCACTGAGTATAATGTTTACTAGAGATTATTTGTGGCTACTCTATCAGGATAAGAAGTTTATATTTCCAGTTTCTTATGATTTTATTATCATAAATGAATACTAATTTTTATTAAATGTGTCTTATGCATCTGTAGAGATAATCTTACACCTTTTATCCTTTGTTCTCACACTCCATGAACTACATTAGTGATTTGTGAATGCTGAACCAGTCTTACATTTATGACCACAAAAAAAAGTCCTGAAATAGTATCCTTCTTACGTATTGCTAGATTCAGTTTTCTAATATTTATTGCAAGTTTTTGAATCTCTATTTGTAAGTGACATTGGCTTAATTTTACTTTCCTTTAATGTCCATATAGGTCTAATGGCATCAAGATTAAGCAGCCTTATAAAGAGAATTGGGATGGTTAGAAAAGAAGAATGCTTCATGCCTCATGCAGGCACCAACAGTCACCAAGCCAGGGCTGTCTGACAGCCTAACTCTGAGCAATCAGGCGCCCCACCCAGTCCTCCATCTCAGTGACCTTCAGACCAAATGGTAGCAGTGAGCACCTGGCCAGATAGGTGAACAGGGGAGCTAGCTGGGGCATGGACTGCTGAGCTTGCACTGTGAATATACAAAGTGCCCCACACCTTTCAGGATAGCAACTCTTGCCCGCATATTCCAGGAGTTTTGTTCTTGTAGAATCAAGCAGAGTTGCAGTTCTTCATGTTACAGCACTGAGCTAAATAAACTTCCAGCAAAGATTAAAAAAAAATTAAAAGACAAACTTTCCAAGGTTGTCAACCAAATCATCCCTGCATATACTATCATTGTAAAGCTCATTTAACAAATTATCCCTCATTAATCTCCAGTTCCTTTGTATTAGTCAAAACCAAGCTACCTCGGGCCAGCAGGTGGCATGGTGTTTAAGGGTGTTGGAATCCCACATAGTTGACTGTGGTTTGAGTCCCGGACCCGACTGGCAGCTTGCTTTCTCACTTTCTCTCTCTTTCTCTGTCCCTCTCTGGTCAAATTAACGTAAATAAGTGAATGAATAAATAAATAAAGATAAATAAAATAATTACTAAAAATAAAAGCTACCTCTTTAATTCTAGGTGAATGTGGCTATGACTAGCAAAGGAGCTTCTTCCCTTAGTTAATGTACTGTAGCAGAGATATGTTGTGAAAATGGTAAAATAACTCTTGGTTAGAAATATGAACCAGCCTTTGAGAAAGTCAGCAATAAAAGAGATGAAAGTTTACTATTGAAGTAGCTCACTTGTTCAACGACAATGGTTGAGAGTGAAACTTTCCACTGTGTTTCGAATACTATTTTGTGAGAGTCTAAACATGTTGCAAACAAAGGCACATATATCCCTGTTGACAATATTTCTCAAACTTTAATCTTCAGACTAGCAGCAACACCATGGCACTCCTATGGTTTCTCCAGCCTATTCTTTTTGGATAATGTATCCCTTCTTTTAAATATCTTCTTACTCAGGTAGTTAGTCCCACAGTTCCTGATGACCTTTCTCTAAGCTTTTACAATTGAGAAAAATAATAAACCAACTAATGCCTACTCTATCAGCTAATATCTCCTTCTAACCTGTTTTGAAAATAGAATTTGATTATGCATATCTCTATGTAAACACTTTTAGTCATGGATAGTAGATACCCAAAATAAGAATTTTTTAAAAGTATAGGAATAGCATCTCTTTTACATAAAAGTACCTGACCACTACCCTTTATCACAATGAAGATACCATGGTCAGCTATGTGGGAGTCCAGAATCTTAACCACTATACCACCTGCAGGCCCCTACTTCAAGTCTTCTGTTGTGCTGTTCAAATCTTCAGTGTCTGTATTGAACTTTTTGTCCAGTTATTCCACCAGTTACTGAGAAAGAGTATATTTTTTTAAATCCTACTGTTATAGTAGATTTGACTATTTCTTTTTCAATTCTGTCCATTTTTTGCTTTATATATTTTGAAATTATTAGGAGCACAATAATGTAGTTCTACTTGTTAATTTTTGGTTCCATTGTTTGTGTTTTTAATATCATGTCCAAGAAATCATTGATAAAATCAATGCCATGAAGGTTTTCTCTACTTTTATTATTTTCCCTTTTATTATTTTTTCCATTTTAATTATATGTTCCTTATTATCAGGAGCATACAATTTTCTAAAAAATAACTTTTTAAGGTGTTTTGTTTTGTCTTATTTTGCCATGAGGTGCATGCACTTGCTGGAGAGAGACAGAGAGAGAGTGAGAAATCACGCCTCCACAGGTACGGCCTCACCACAACACAATCCCTTCTCCATTCTATCAGGATTTTGGCATGAATGGACACATGTCTAGCATGATTTTTCAAGCCAGCAAGTCCAGGATTCAAACCACACATGGCAGTTAGCCATGTGGGAGTCCAGCACACACCTGGACTTAACCACCACTCCACCTACTGGACCCATAAATATAAAATTGATGTGTCTTCCTGGTAAATAAAACTTTCATCATTATTAATATTTTTATTGGGACCAGCAAGTGGCATAGTGGTTAAGGCACTGGACTCTCACATTGTGATTTGAGTCTCAGATCTACATCCTTGAAAATCACTCCAGGAATGTGTGTAAGCATGCCCCAAATCTCAACAGGAGCATCTAGGAGAAGGGATTGCGGCATGGCCATATCTTCTGGGAATGATTTCTCACTTTCCCACTCTCTGTCTCTTTCCAACAAGTGCACACACCCTATGGTAAAAAAAAAAAAAAAAAAAACCATAATAAATCTTGAGAAGAACAAAACTAGATGCACCATACTTCCTATTTTCTAAATATTAGTATGTTACAGAGGTAGGCCTGTAACCTTAGTTAACTGCTATGCAGAGATGCTGAATGCCACATACCCAATCACAATTCCAATTCCAGCTCTATCAGCTTAAAAAACACACCAGATGCATGTAAGCATGCCTAGGATCCTGATGGGAAGGAGAAGTGGAGGAAAAACGATTTTCGGTGTGACCAGGCCTCATGGAGGAAGGTGCTTTCTCTTTCTCTCATGCGTGCTCTCTAAATATATATATTTATTTATTTTATGTATGTTGATATTTATAAATAAATATATATTAATATTATATACTATAGCTTTGATATATAAACAAATGTGTGATATTTATAAATATATTTTTATATATTAATATATACTAATGAATATATAATGTTCTTATGTACATTAACATTTATATATATATATCAAACTATAGTAATCAAAACAGTATGGTACTGGATAAAAACAGACACAGACCAATGTAACAGAATAGAGGCCCAAATATAATCCACTCTTGGGACCAGGAGTTGGCATAATGATTACATCACTGGACTTCCATGTAGTAGACTGTGGTTCAAGTCCCGGAACTGGCAGCCTAAAACAGACCAGGCACATGTGCATGCATGCATGCCCAAAATCTTGAGAGGAGAATGTAGAAGGGATTGCGGCATGGCCATTCCTCCCAGGGTGATTTCTCACTTTCTGTCTCTCGGCCTCTCTCTGATGAATGCATGCGCCCTACAGCAAAAATCTCTCTTAAAAAAAAATTCACCCATATATAGTCAACTGATCCTTAAAAATGGTGACAAACATATTCATTGAGAAAGAACATTCTCTTTTTTTTTTTTTTTTTGGAGAGATTTTCACTGTAGGGCGCGTGCGCTCGCCAGACAGACAGAGAGAGACATAGAGACAGAAAGCGAGAAATCACCCTCCAGGGGGGATGGTCACGCCCCAATCCCTTCTCCTCCATTCTCCTCTCGGGATCTTGGGCACGCACGCACACGCGCCCGGCATGAGTTTTAAGCCACCGGGTCCGGGACACGAACCGCGGTTGACTACGTGGGAGTCCAGCGACATAGCCATTACGCTAACTGCTGGTTCCCGAGAAAGAACATTCTCTTCAATAACTGGTGTTGGGAAAACTGGATTTCTACATGTAAAAGAATAAAATTTAACCGTTATCTTATACCACACTCAAAATGAGTTAAAGATTTATACATTAGACCCAAAAATGTAAAATTCCTTGGGAAAAAAATAGGGGAAAATTATCATGACATTGGTCTTAGCAGTGATTTCTTGTATATAACATTAAAAGCACAAGCAACAAAACCAAAAATAGATAAGACTACATTAAACTAAAACACTCCTGTGCCACAAAGAAACAAATCAACGAAATGAAAAGTCAAAATATAGAATGGGAGAAAATATTACAAACCATATATCTGATAAAGGAATAATTTCCAAAATACAAAGGGAACTCCTACAATTCAATAGGAAAACAAAAAGATAAGAATAACAATCTAATTGACTTAAGGACCTAAGCAGACAAAGGACTTAAGTAGACATTTACACAAAGGACACAAACAAATGGCACGAATATGGGTATGAAAAGATGTTCAGGGACCAGCAGGTGGCATGGTGGTTAAGGCACTGGACACTGCCACATGGCTGACCACAGTTCAAGTCCTGGACCTGGTGGCTTGCTTTCTCACTTTCCTTCTCTTTCTCTCTGTGTCGCTCTCTGGTCAAATCAAAATAAAATGAATGAATAAAAGTAAATTTTTTTAAAAGTTTTTTAAAAAAAGATGTTCATATCAAAACTACAATGAGATATTGTTTCACATCCATTAGGATGGCTATGATCAAAAAACAAAATGATAAGTATTGGTGACAATACAGAGAAATTGGAAGCCATGTACATCGTGGGTTGAAGTTTAAAAAAAAAAAAACATGGAGGGTCCTCAGTAAATGAAAAATACAACTACCATATTATCAAGCAATTCCATTTGTGAGTAATCATTTTTTGATTAATTCTTTAATTCAAAATAATTAAAATCAGGATCTTGAAGAGACAGCTACATGTCCATGTTTACTGCAGCACCATTCACAAGAGCCAAAATATGGAAACAACTTAACTGTCCATCAATGAATGAATATTTTTAACGTGACATATATATATATATACACATACACACACAATGGAATACTACTATATTTAGCTTGTTTTTGGTGGAGGCTTTTTAATTTTAATTTATATTTAATCACATATAGCTTTACAGTGTACAACAGTGCTTTTTACCAGCACAAATACCATGTATATCAGACAAAACAGAGACATTACTATATACATTCTCATCAGCAAATAGCTTTTCAGCATTTTGTTAATTAAACATATTTTTTTCTTTCCTCTATTACCCACCCATATATTACCCTTACTATCTCTAGTATCTACCATTGCCCTCCCTGATACTACTCCTTTCAAACTTTCAGTTTCTGCTATAGAGTGCAGATAATCAGAATATATTGAGTGTAGACACACAAACTCTTTCATAGTCTAGTGCTTGTTTCACTTAGCATTAAGTCTTCCATATTTTCCACTTTGTATCAAATGTCAGGGTCTCATTATTTTTTATGGCTTAGTATGCCATAGAGTACATATGCCACTTTTTTTTTTTTTCAATCCAGTCATCTATTTTTGGACATTTGGGTCGATTCAATGTCCTAGCAATTACAAATAATGTTGCAATACGGACCAGCAGATGGCAAAATGGCTACATCACTGGACTCCCATGTACTTGACCATGGTTCAAGACCCAGACACAGCAGATTAAAACTCATGCCGGGCATGTATGCATACATGCCCAAGATCCTGAGAAGAGAATGGAGGAGAAGGGATTGAGGCCATCACCCCTGAGGGGTGATCTCTTGCTTTCTCTCTCCCTGTCTCTCCACCAGCAAGTGCACACACCCTATAGCAAAAATCATTTTTAAAAAATAAATAATAATACTGTAACAAACATGCATGTGCAAGTGTTTTTCCTACCGAGAGTTTTTCTATTCTTTAAGTAAATAACTAAGAGTAGAATTACTTGGTCTTATGGTAGTTCTATTTGTAGGTTTCTGAAGAATCTCCATATTGTTCTCCAAAGTGGTTGTACTAATTTTCATTTCCACTGACAGTGTAAGAGAGTTCCCTTTTCACCACAGCCTAGCCAGCACTTATCTTTTTTTTTTTAATTTTAGCCATTCTGACTGGAGTTAACTGGTATATCACTGTGGTTTTGATTTGCATTTCCCTTATGATAAGAGATGTCAAGCATTTATTCATATGATTTTGGCCCTTTGTATGTCTTCTTTGGACAACTGTCTGTTCAGCTCCTTTTCCCATCTTTTAGTTGGATTTATTTTTTGTCTGTTAAGCTCCTTTTCCCATCTTTTAATTGGATTGTTTGTTTGTCTCTTCAGCTCCTTTTCCCACCTTTTAATTGGACTGACTGTTTTTTGTGGGCAAGTTCCCTGTACATTCTGGTTATCAGTCCCTTATCTGAGTGAGGTATAGTTTGCAATATATTCTCCCACTCTGAAGGTTGTCTTCTCATTCTACTTGTTTCTTTTGCTGTGCAGAAGCTTTACAGTCTAATATAGTACCATTTCACTATTTTTGGAACTACTGCCTTTGCTTTGGAGGTCTTTTTTAAAAAGACTTTGCTTACTTGAGGCCTCCAAGAGTTTCCCCTGTGTTTTCCACCAGTATTTCTATAGGTTGAAGTTTTATATTTAGATCCTCAATCCATTTTGAGTTAACTTTTGCTAGTGGTGAGAGATAAGGATCCAGGTTCATTCTTCTGCAGGTGAAGATTCAGTTTTCCCAGCACCATTTGCTGAAGAGATTTTCTTTTTCCCACTGGATTGCCTTGTGTCCTTTGTCAAGGATCAGTTGGCTGTGTGTTTTGGGGGTTATTTGGGGGCTCTCAATTCTACCTGTTTTGTGCCGATAGCATGCTGCTTTAATTATCACAGCTTTGTAATATGTTTTGAGGTCAGGAAGTGAGATGCTCCCTACTTTATTCCCCTTGCACAGTACTGCTTTGGTGATATGGGGCCTTTTATGCTTCCAGACAAATTATATATTTTTTTCTGTTCCTGTAAGGAATATCTCTAGTAGTTTGACTGAGGTTGCATTAAATTTTCAGATTATTTTGAGTAGGATTGACATCTTGAATATAGTAATTCTTCTAATCTAGGAACATAGGATGCTTTTCCACTTTTTTGTATCATCTATGATTTCTTTTTCCAGGGTTTCATAGTTTTCCTTGTAAAGCTCTTTAGTAAGGTTATTCCTAGATATCTC
The DNA here is from genome assembly GCF_000334495.1 of Tupaia belangeri chinensis. NCBI lineage: Eukaryota > Metazoa > Chordata > Mammalia > Scandentia > Tupaiidae > Tupaia > Tupaia belangeri. Next base: position 5,114,835 of record NW_006159849.1, read on the forward strand.
ATCGATTTTGTGGTCATTGTAATGAGGTTTCCTTCTTCAATTCTGTCGCAGTTTGTCCACAGTTGGTATACAAAGGTGCTATAGATTTTTGTATGTTGATTTTATATCCTGCCATTTTACTATATTCATTGATCACTCCCAGGAGTTTTTTTTTTTTTTTTGTAGGTTCTTTTTGGATTTCTATGTATAGAAATATCATCATATCATCCAAAAATAGAAAAAGTTTCACTTCTTTTCCTATTTGGATGCCTTTTATGTGATTCTCTTGTCTAATTGCATTGGCTAGAATTTCTAGTACTATGATAAAAAGGAGTGGACAGCCTTGTCTTGTTCCAGTTTTTAGTGGAAAAGCTTTCAGTTTTTTCCCATTCAGTATAATGTTAGCTATGGGTTTTTCATAGAGGGCTTTTATTGTGTTGAGAATTGCCCCTTTTATGCCTATTTTGCTGAAAGTCTTAATTGTGAAGGGATGCTATATTTTATCAAATGCCTTTTCTGCATCGATTGATATGATCACTTCTTTTTATCTTTCCTTTTGTTAATATGATCTATTATATTTATCGTTTTGTGTATGTTGAAACAGCCTAGCATCCCTAGAATAAAGCCTACTTGGTCAAGGTGTATAATCTTTTTGATATGTTATTGAATATGATTTGCTAGTATCTACTATATTTAGCTTTAAAAATAAGTAAATCCTGCCATAAGCGACAACATGGATAAGCCTGGAAGATATTATGCTAAAAGAAATAAGTCAACCAATCACAGAAGGACAGATACTACTGTACATAATTTCATTTCTCCAAAGTACCTATTAATAAAATAATCAAACTGCTAAAAAAAGAAAGAAAGAAAGAAAGAAAGAAGAAAGAAAGAAAGAAAGAAAGAAAGAAAGAAAGAAAGAAAGAAAGAAAGAGAGAGAAACCCAGAGTAGAAAGGTGGTTTCCAAGAGCTGGAAGGAGGAGAAAATTAGGAATTATTGTTCAATAAGCTTTAACAACACAGGATGAATAAATTCTAGAGATCTACTATACATCATTGTATCAATAGTTAACAATATTGTATTGTGCCCTTAAAAAAATATCTACTCAAAGGGTAAATCTCATGAGGCCATACAGTTTCAAAGTGGTAAAATACAACACTCTATAGGGATGGTCCACATGGAAAGGTTCCTTGTTTATGTCCAGAGACCTCCCTGAATAAGCTAGGTACATGCTTGCCATGATCTGGGGCTAGCTAAAAGCTGTGGGTGGATCAAAGCATCAAGATCATGATGCGAGTCTTGTCTGTCTCTCTCTCTCTTTCTTAAGAAATTAGTAAGCTTAACCCTTTTGAAAAAACAATGTAATACACTGTAAAGTTATATGTAATCCAATGTAATATAAAGAAGATTATGATAATAAAAAAAAGAAATTAATAAGCTTAAGAAAAAAATAGGCGTTTATTTACACAATTTCCACTTTTTTAAGGGAACTGGATCCCATAGGCTACCACTCTTTGAATCCCAGCCACTATAGCTTGAAAAACATGCCAAGCACATATACATGCCTGCTCAAAAATCTCACCAAGATAAAGAAATGGAGGAGGAATTGCCCTACTAGGGGATGTTTCCACCCTCTTCCACTCTCTGTTTCTCTGTCTCTGGCAGGCGTGCATGTCCTTTAGCAATTAAAAACAAGTAAATAAAAAAAAAAAAACCACGAGGATAGATCTCATATTAAGTGTGTTCTTACCACAGTGGGGAGTAAAAAGAGTTGCATTATTGTTTAACAAAGTGAGTTTAAGTTTACTCACGTATTTCTGTCTTTATTTTGGAAAGTTCACAGTCAGTATCTCTTTAAACATAGCTCCTATTGCTTTCTCTTCTTTCAAAATTCCAGTTTTAGATGTGTTACATCTTTTCATGATACTCTATATGATTTTTAACCTATTTTTTTGTATTTATTTCTTCCATAATAAACAGACAGCCAATCAGGCAAGCACCCTGCCCCCAACAAAGTCCCCATGCCACAATCAACCCCCAGTCTCAGCCAGCTGGTCACTGGCACACATCTGCACACCTGGTATGCATAGGGAGGCTCCCAGATATCAACCCAAGGCCTTTCTACATCAGTTCAGCGCTGTAGAGTTGGGTTACTGACATAATACCAGCTAACACTGTTTTTAATCTCTTATCTGTTTTCCATCATTTTCTTTCTCCATGTTTTGGAGGTCTTTCTGACCTATCTTCCAATAAACTGAAGTTTTCTTTAGTTTGGTTTAGGATACTGTTAAATCTATCCACTGAATTGTCAACCAATTGTTGGGGTTTTTTTAATCTCTAGAATTTTTATTTGGTTTACTTACATACTTTCCACTTTTGTGCTAAAATTTTGACAACTCTTTTAATTCTTTAAGAATAGTTACTTGTAAGTCTTGAATAATCCCATGGTCTACATGCCCTAAAAATCTCTTTTTATTGCCTATCATCATCATCTACTGAGTACTTTCATGTCTTTTTTTTAGATTATTTTATTTTACTTTATTTATTTACTTATTTTAATTTGACCAATGAGGGAGGGAGGGAAGAAGAGAGACAGAGACAGAGAAAAAGTGAGAAAGCAAGCCTCCAGGTCTGGGACTCAAACCACAGTTGGCACATGGAAGTCCAGCACCCTCAACCTCCACACCACGTGCTGGCCCCCATCTCTCGTTTTTATTAATTGAAATATTTTTTAAATTAGAGATGATTTAAACTTTTGGATAGTTTAGCTTCCTAGAGAGTATTTAACATTGTTCTGGCAAACAAGCAGACTGGGGCACGAACAAGCTCATATTATCATAACTTAATCAAGGATTGAGATTATTCATGGGGGCCAGCTGGTGGTGCAGTGGTAATGCAATACTCTGCAATTCTGGTTCCATAGAAAGTTCTGAGTTCAAGTCCCAAGGAGTCCTTGTGTATGCCTGATGTGTGTGGATATCTTGCCTATGATCTGGGCTGGCTAAGGCTGGGGGTATATTATGGTGTGCCTGCTGGTGGTGCCTCTCCCTCTGTGTGTATGGGGAGAGGGGAATGAGAGAGAGAAAGAAATGGAAGAAATAAACTTTTTTAAAAGAATTGAGATTATTCAAAGCTAAAGTTCAATCTCTCTGAAGGCTGCTTTATTTCTTCTTCACTCTTGTTCACATAGACTAGATAGATTCCTAGACACTGATAAGCCACCAAGACTGAATTATGAAGAAAAAGAAAATATGAACATAGCAGTAATGAGTAAGATAATTGAATCAGTATAAATAGTCTCTCCAAAAGAAAAGACCAGTACTTGATGGCCACACTGCTAAATTCTACCAAACATTTTTAAAATACCAAACTTTCTCATGTCCTTCCAAAATAATTAAAGAGGAAATATATTTTACATGGCCAGTGTTGCCCTGACACCAAAGCCAGGAAAGAACACTACAAGAAAAAAAAGTCACAGGTCAACATCCCTAATGAACATAGATTTTAAAATCTTCAAAAATATACTGGCAAACTTAATTCAATAGCATATTAAAAGGGTCATTCGACAAGATCAAGAGGTATTTATTCTCGAGATGCAAAGATGATTCGACATGTGATAGATCACATTAGCAGAATAAAGGATAAAAACTATGTGATCTTCTCATTAGATGCAAAAAAGTATTTGACAAAATCCAATATCCTTTTGTGATAAAAAAAAAACTCAACAAATCAGCTATAGGAAGAATTTTCTTCATCATAAAGGCTGTATATGGCAAGGCCAACATTATGCTTGATGTACTCAATGCTAAAAAGTTTAAAGTTTTGCTTCTAAGACTAGATACAAGACAAAAATGCCCACTCTTGCCACTTCTATTCAACACTTAACTGGAAGTCCTTTTTAAAGGAATTAAGCAAGAAAAATAAACAAAAGACACCAGATTGGGGAGGAAGAAAGTTAAATTGTCCCTGTTTACAGATGACAAGATCTTACGTATAGAATCCAGCAAAGATTGTTGGGGTCTTTGGTGGCAATGACTACTAAGGTCTTCTTCATCTGTTTTCCTCCACAGGATAAGCTGTGACTGAGGGGATCTCCACAGGTACTCGGTCTGGTTTGCAGACTCACTTGCAATAGTGGTAGCACCAGTGTCTGATGAGTAGCACTATCAAGGGACCACAGAGCTCAATAGTGAAGCACAGGCATACATGCAGGAATTATGGCCCTAGGATACAAGGTAATACAAGGCATACAAGGTAATACAAGATAAAGCAGGCATTCCT
>NW_006159849.1:5119105-5130947 GCF_000334495.1 Tupaia belangeri chinensis
TGAGTTGGTAACATAATGCAAGGCATACATGCTTGTTAAGTAGTAATGGGGCCAACAATGGAAGTACAGGTGTGCACACAGTTAGAGTAGCTCTAATATCAGGGCATGGCTTAGCTCTCTATTATCACTGAGCTGTTGCCCAGGGCACTGGTACCCTCATTGTTGTGTTGGTGACACAATGGGAGGCTCAGATGCTTTTGAAGTAATAAGGAAACCAAGAATGGGGGTTCAGGCATTCTCAGAGTTAAAGTGGCTTTGGGGTAAGGGTGGGGTATAGCTCTCTAAAACAGCATGACTCCAGGCCCTTAAGTACAAACTAGCTCACTATAACAGTAGCTGTGACATTTGAGGTATGAGCATGCACAATGCAGCCTTGAAGTTAGGATCCAAAGCACAGGTGTGTGCTAGCTACACAGCTTCAAGGTCAGTGAGGGGCCTGGCTCTCCATGGTAGCTAAGCTGATGCCCAGAGTATGAGTATATACAACTACAGCTTGGCTCCAGGGCCAGAGTATAAAACAGCTTGCTCTGGTGGTTACTCTGGTGTGTGAGATATAGACAGACCTAGCACAGCCAGAGATCCCAGGTCTGAAACGTGAACACTCTAGAAGTAGTCAGCCACAGATGACAAGAAGGGTTTTTAAGAAGTGTCAGTTTATCTCCCAATGCAGCTCTAATAGTCACTTCTTGGTGGGGAGAGGGGTGTACAACCACATCTCCCTGACTATTGGTTACCTCAGTCTCAAAAAAAATGTCAGTGTCCTCTTCAGTGTCCTCCTTCTCATGTACAAGGAAACCACCATAAAGCCATCAGTGAGTTTCTCAGTAGTAACCTTTGAAGCCAGGGTTGAGTAGGATTTTATACATAAAAACTGAAAGAAATCAATTGCCAGCAGAGAATGTTATACCCTCAAAGCTATTCGTTAAAAGTGAGGAGTGGTAGGGGCATTTCTGTAGTGCCGTGGTAATGCACTGCGCAAGAGAAACCAGAATTTACATGGTGACTGTGGTTCAAATCCCTGGCCTGGTTAGCCCGAAATATGCTGGATACATGTACGAGGAACCAAGATTCAGTGGGCTTATGGAAGGGGATTATAACATAACCAGACCCTGTACTCTACTATCTTTTTCTGTCGCTCTTTCTCTCAGTCTCTCTCTCATGCATGCACTCTATCATGAATAAAATTTATAAAATTTTTAAAAATAAATTAAGATGGGGGAAGAAAGAGAAAGCCTTCCCAGACAAAAAAAAAAAAAAAGCTGAGGTAGTTTATTATCCCTATACCTACCTTACAAAGAAATGCTTGAGGAAGTTTTCAAATGGAATCTAAAACACACTAAACAGCAACATGAAAGCATAAATCTCACTGGTAAGTGCAAACATATAGTTATATATAGAATAATGTATCGCTGTAATGGTGGTGCCCAAATTACCTATAATGCTAAAATAAAATCAGAAAAAGACAACACACACATACACAAACTATAGGCTAATATTCCTAATGAACACAGATGCAAAAACCCTCAATAAAATACTAGCAAACCAAATTCAACACCACACTGAAAGCATTATACACCATAATCAAATTAGATTTAACCCTGGGATGTAAGAATAACCTAAAATATGCAAACTTATCAATTTGATACACATTAACAGAATAACAGGCAAACACTACATAATTGTCTCAACAGATGAAGAAAATGCACTTGCAAAATTCAGCACTGTTTCATGATAAACTTTCAATAAAATAGAGAGGAATTTACCTCAATACAATAAAGGTCATGTATGACAACCCATTGCTAACATACTCAGTGTTGAAAAGTAAAAGCTTTTTCTCTATGATCTAAAAGAAGGCAAGGAGGCTTTTCTCACCACTGTTACTCAACATTATACTGGAAGTCCTAGCCAAAAGAATCAGGCACGAGAAAGAAACAAAAGGTATCCAAATTAGAAGGAAAGAAGTAAAATTACCTGATTGCAGGTGGCATACTCATACATTTAGAAAACCCTAGAGACTTTACACACACACACACACACACACACACACACACACTCCTGTTAAAACAATCACATTCAATAAAATCATAGAAAACAAAATCATCATACAAAATCCATGGTACTTTTGGGTTTTTTGTAAAGGTTTTTGCCTTAGGGCCTTAGGGCCCCTGTGCTCACCAGAGAAAGACTGAGACAGAGGCACTGAGAGAGGGAAAGTGAGAAATCACCACCCAGGGTGAATGGACATGCTGTAGTCCCTTCTCCATTTTCTTCCTGGGATCTTGGGCACATACACACACGTGCCCGGCAAGAGTTTCAAGTCACCAGGTCTGGAACTCAAATTACAATCAGTCATGTGGGAATCCAGCAACATAACGGCTACAGCATCTGCTTATCTCGATCAGTTGGTATTCCTATACACTAACAACAAGACAACAAATTATCCAAAAGAGAAATTAAGAAAAAAATCCTATATACATGAACAACTGAAAGAATAAAATACTTAGGAATTAACCTCACCAAAGAGATGAAAGACTTAAACACTAAAAAGTATAACATATTAATAAAGAAAACTTTAAAAGACATAAATAAATGGTGGGGGGGGGGGCCTGAGTTCATAGATCAAAATAGATTATACTACCCAAGTATACTACACAGCGCCTGTTGAAATTTCACTGACTTTTTAAAAATATAAATAGAAAACAAAAACAAACAAAATACTGCCAACCTAATGGCCTAGTGGTTAAGGGGGCTGGATCCCACCCAACCAATTATAAGGTTCAAATCTGGGCCCCAGTGGCCTGACAAACACACCAAGCACGTGTGTGTTTGTGTGTGTGTGTGTGTGTGTGTGTGTGTGTGTATGCCCCAAATCCTGGCAAGATCAAGAATTGGAGAAAGAATTACAATGTGACATGTCCTTTTTGAGGGGGGGATGCTTTCTCCCTCACATTCTTTCTGCCTACCTGTCTCTCTATCTCTCTCCAGCAAGTACAGATGCCCTCTGGCAATTAAAAAAAAAGGCAAAAGGAAAGAAAGAAAAACAAAATAGAAAAAGCAATCCGAAAGTTTATATGGAACTATAAAGTATACTGAATATTCAATGCAATGCTGAACAAGAACAAAATGGGAAGCATAACATTTCCTGATATTTTTTTTTTGGAGAGGTTTTTGCTATAGGGCGCGTGCGCTCGCCAGACAGACAGAGCCATAGAGACAGAAAGTGAGAAATCACCCCCGAGGGGGGATGGTCATGCCACAATCCCTTCTCCTCTATTCTCCTCTCGGGATCTTGGGCATGCATGCACATGTGCCAGGCGTGAGTTCTAAGCCACCAGGTCAAGGACGCGAACCACGGTCAACTACGTGGGAGTCCAGCGACATAGCCATTACACTAACTGCTGGTTCCCCACTTCCTGATTTTTAATTATATCACAAAGCTATAGTAATCAAAACAGCATGACCCTGCCATAAAAAAAAACAAACATATAGACCAACAGAAAAATACAGAAAATCCATAAGCAAGCCATACGTTTAAAGTCCTCTGCTTTTCCACAAAGATGTCAAGAATATACATTGAGGAAAAATCATCTCTTCAACAAATAGTGCTGGAGAAACTGGCTAACCACACATAAAAGAATGAAATTTGACTCCTATGCCATGCGTGCACACAAACACACACACACACACACATACACACAAATTCAAAGTATATTCAATATTTAAACATAAAACTTGAAACTATAAAACTCCTAGCAAAAAAAAAAGAAGAAAATCTTTCTGACCTTGGTTTTGGCAATAATCTTTTTTAATATGACACCTAAAGCACAGATAACAGAAACAAAAATAAACAAGTGGATTACATCAAAATAAAAGCTTCTGTACAACCAAAGAAAAAGTCAACTAAATGAAAAAAAAAAACCAACCTATAAAATGGGAAAACATTTGAAAACCCTATTTCTGATAAGGGATTAACATCCAAAATATGTAAGTAACTGTAATGCTCCATACCAAAAATACAAATAACATGATTTTAAAATGGGCAAAGGATTTCAATAGATATTTCTCAAAAGAAGAAACTTAAAAGCTAACAGGTATATGAAAAGCTGATAAACATCTCATCAGGGAAATGCAAATTAAAATCATAAGGAGATATTATCTTATACGCATGAAGAAGGCTACTATCAAAAAAAGAGAGAAGATCATGTATTTGCAAGGAAATGGGGAAAAGACAACTTATACATTATAGAAATAAAAAATAATTACAGCCATTGTGGAAAACAGTATGGAATTTCCTCAAAAAATTAAACATAGAACTGTAATCACACTTCTTGGTATATGTTCTAAGGAACTGAAATCAGGGAGAAATATATATATATACATACACACACATACACATACATACATATATATATATCTGCACTCTAATGCTCTTAGCCAAGATATGGAAACAACACAAGCATCTATCAACAGATGAATGGATAAAGAAAATGTGGTATAGATACACAGTGGGATATTATTCAGCCTTTAAAAATAAGGAAATCTGGCCATTCGCAACAACACAGAGCTAGAGGACATTATGCTGATTAGAATAAGCAAGACGACGGAGAAATAACGCATGAGCTCACTTACATGTAGAATCTTAAAGAGTCAAACTCATAAATTTCCATTACTTGAGATCTGGAAATCTGATATCACAGTAAGGTTTATTTGTGTGTTTGCTTTTAAGAATCTTTTTTTTAAATGTATTTATTTATCTATTTATTTATTTATTTTAATTTGTTTGACCAGAGAGGGACAGAGCGAGAGAGCCATAGAGAGGGAAAGTGAGAAAGTAAGCCGCCAGGTCCGAGACTCAAACTGCGATTGGCCATGGGAGAGTACAGTACACTTAACTACCATGCCACTTGCTGGCCCCAAGGTAACGATAGTTTATAACATAGTATTATATATTTAAAACTTGATAACAGGATAAATCTTAAACTGAGTCTTCTTACCACATAAACATGCACACACACACCCAGTAACTATGTGAAGTAGCAGACATTTTAATTAGTTGGATTGTGGTGATCATTTCACAATGTATACATATATCAAATATCTATTTGCACACCTTAAATTATATGTTTTTTTTTATGTCAGCAATATCTCAATAAGACTATTACAAAATCAAAAAATAAATAGGGAGAAAGGTTCTTCTCCAAGATTCCCTAGCAAAGGACATGGCACAGTTGCCCATTCAGCCACTCAATCCAATCTAGCATTTATCTTTGATAATTGTCTCTCCTTTACCCCACATACCAAATCCATTACTAGGTACTGATCCCTGGGGTATGATTTCTCACTTTCTGTCTCTAACTTTCTGGCAAACACACACACCCTATTGCAAAAATCTCTCAAAAAAAAAAAAAAAAAAAAAAGTGGAACACCCTTGGGAAAGCAGTTTGGTCACCCTATCATCCAACCAATGCCTATATCTTCCAAATCTATTAAAACTTCAGGGTTGCCATTTGATGACACAATGGTAAAACACTATGCTCTGGGAGGCTGACTTAAATGGAAAATTTCCAGGCTCACTCCCAGAGACTTCCCTGAATATGCCAGGTACTCTCACATCCATGATTTGTGACTGGCTGAGGCTGGGGATGGATCATGACATCAGGACCCTTTTGGGAGTGTTGACTCTCTGACTCTTTTTCACTCATGGAAGAAATAAATAAAAATTTTTTTAAATATTTTCTAATTGTACAGTTTTCAGGACTACAAAGAAACTGGTCAAATTTGTGCTAGAAAAAGCTAAGCAAATTTCCCCCATTATAACCACCATCAACTTTTTAGAAATACTGTAGCCATTTTTCTTAACAGCATCTTTAAATACAAGGAAACAGTCAATCTAGACAATGATCCAAATACAATAGCCTATCTGCCAGAACATAAGTAAAAAAGGCATCAGGTATTCTTATAGGCTAAGTCTTTCCTTAGTTAATTTTATTAACAGCAGATCCTACCATGGATTCAAATGTTTCCATGGTTTTCCTGATCTCCTCTTGGCAAAGTGCAAATAATTATTTCATTTTCCTATTTAAAATTCGTCATGATCAACAGATTAGTAATGCACAGCTTATGTCTTCTGTATCCACAGTGCCCCATACACACGCAATTTGCTATCTGGACTATGCATTCTGACACGTAGTCCTGCATCTTTTATCAACCAAGGCCTCTTGTTCTCTGTCAAATATCTTTCAAGAGGATAAGAATGTACTGGTTAATTGCCAGCAATGCTCTAAGAAAACAAATTATATGATACACTTCCTATTCTCAAGTTTATCATCTCATTGGCAAAGCATGACAAAAAATCCCTGCAAAGTTTGAATAAAAGTAGTATAAACCCAAACTGATACTCTTCTTGCTTTTCCATCTAACAATTAGCTTCCTATAGTCCTGTCAAACTGTATGGGGGGCACTGCATATGGAAGACATCTTGAGCTATCCACCATCTTGGAAACCATTAGGTTTCACTTCCTCACTGAGCAAACCGTTTCTCAGAAATCATGTGACCAACTCTCGCCATGGGACGGTTGGGTTTCTAAGCAACGGGAGAGATCCACACACACCAATGATTGGTTCATGCTATTCTATCTCATTTGCATTTTGGGCAACCAATCAATCCCCCCCAGCCTGTATATAAGCTCGCAGTTCTTCCTTAACAAACGAGACTTGATCAGCACCTTGTTTTGTCTCCACTGTGTGTGTTTGTCCCTTCTCTCACTCCCTCCCCTAGGAAACTGTTTGACTGTCCTGTGGGTCGGGACATGTGGCGCCTGAACAGGGACCTAGGTACGAGGGATCCAGAAGAGCACCGAAAAACAAGAAAGGCCAACCGGCAAAAAGCAGAACAGGATGGCAGAAAATCGTCCTGGGGCCTGGATACGAGGGATCCAGTGAGGAGCACCAGAACAAAGAAAGCCACGGTGGAAAACGGAAGAGGGCGGCAGAGAATCATCCAGGTAAGTAACAAAGGTTACTTAACAAGTAATAAAGGTGATTATGGGACAAGAAATAAACAAACATGAGTTATTTGTTCATGGGCTTACTGAAGCCCTCAAGACACGCGGAGTTAAAATTAAGATTAAAAAATTTCTTTCTTTCTTCCTTCCTTCCTTTCTTCCTTCCTTCCTTTCTTTCTTTCCTCTCTTATTGGAATTTAATAGATGAGATCATTAGGTTCCAGCCAAGTGACCCTAAAATCGCAGCAGTTGTAGCAGAAGGAAAACAAATTATACAAAAAAATGAAACTCAGAAAGATAGTAAAGATGCCATGGAAACTAAAATAGACCCTGGCACCAAAAAAGAAAAAGATTTCATTTCTTTGGACAGTGAGGAAAAAGTGACAGAACTTAATAAACAATCGGATATCAAACCAAAACAAATTAAAAACCCAAGAGTCAATGAGAAAGTTACAAACTTAAAAAAGGCTCAAAAAAAATTATACCCATCTCTTACAGAACTTAAAGCTCATTTGGATGACCAATTAACTGATTCTGAAAAATAAATTTTAGAAACAAAGGCAGCCAAATACAATAACCCAAAATGGCCACCTGAAGAAGAAATTTTAGAAACAAAGGCAGCTAAATACAATAATCCAAAATGGCCACCTTTAAAAAAACGACCACCATCTTACAACTCGGTCACATCTGCACCACCTTTGGTGATGCCGGTTATTGATCCTAGGGAAGAGATTTTGAATAAAATTAAACAACTTGAAGAACAAATTCAATTAAAAAAGAAACATCAAGACTTAATATCACAATTGAAAAAACTGAGAGTGGGTAAATCTAAAAGTGCAGATTCCTCACAGAATCACTATCAGCTCACTTTTACCCCAGCACAAAAATTAAACCAGTTCAGATACCACAACCATCAATGAACTTCGAAGAATGGAAAGCCTTCCCGGTAACAGAAACCATAGATCAACAAGGGCAAAAATAGCGCCATGTACGTGGCTTTGATTTTAACATTATAAGAGAAATTAAAACAGCAGCTGCTCAATATGGAGCTACAGCTCCATATACTTTAGCCATAGTTGATTTGGTGGCAGAAAATTGGCTTCCACTGTTACCTTTGTTCAGGACCAATTAGACTCCCTTGCAAAAGTAGTACTCCAAAATAGACGTGGGTTAGACCTCCTCTTAGCAGAACGGGGGTTGGGGGGGAGGTGTCTCTGTCTTACTTTACAGGAATGCTGCTGCTTTTACACCAGCAAGTCCGACATAGTTCATGACAAGCTCAACCAATTACAAGAAGATCTTCTTCAATGTAGAAAACAGCTTGCCGACAACCCCTTATGGACTACGTGGAACGGACTTCTACCATTTTTACTCCCCTTGCTTGGTCCTCTTTTGGGCCTTCTGATTGTTTGCTCTTTGGGGCCGGTCCTTTTCAATAAGCTCATGGCAGTCCTTAAACAACAGATTGATTCAATAAAAATGCAGCCTATCCAAGTCCACTACCACAACCTGGAGATGGAAGACCACAGAGCCTAGACTGTGCTCCTGCCTGAGGCACTGAATCAGTTAGCCAAAGACGAGTAAAAGAGTCTGAGCCTCTAACAGCTGTACAGTCCTCCCACCTAAGACAGGAAACCCATCATTGCAAATGGGATTCTCCAATGATGGGTAAGGATGGACATGTGGCTCTAAAAAACGACTCCAACCTAAGACAGGCACAATTCCCCCAGGTTTTTCTCCTCTCTTTGAAAAAATAAAAAAGGGGGACATGTGGAGGGCACTGTATATGGAAGCCATCTTGAGCTATCCACCATCTTGAGCTATCCACCATCTTGGAAACCATTAGGTTTCACTTCCTCACTGAGCAAACCATTTCTCAGAAATCATGTGACCAACTGTTCTCCCCATGGGGTGGTTGTGTTTCTAGGCAATGGGAGAGATCCACCCACACCAATGATTGGTACATGCTATTCTATCTCATCTGCATTTTGGACAACCAATCAATGCCTACCAGCCTATATATAAGCTCGTAATTCTTCCTTAATAAATGAGACTTGATCAATACCTTGTTTTGTCTCCACTGTGTGTGTTTGTCCCTTCTCTCACTCCCTCCCCCAGGAAACTGTTCGACTGTCCTGCGGGTCGGGACAAAACTGGGTTGCATTTTGTCATGAATAACACTAATAATCATTTTTTTCTTGAAAAAGTTTCATTAAGAGAAAAATAGTTCGTCATCCCTTGAATGAGAGAACTCGAGTTCTATTCTATCCCTCTCCCAGTTTACCCAGATGGAAAAGGAGAATGACAATCACCTACAATCATGTATATTTTAGGATGATTTTCAAATGCATCAAAAATATAAGTGAATCTAATCTGACACTTCTGTGACTCAAATAGGCATGAAAAGGTTAATTGCAGCTGCCTTGGGCAAAGAGAAAAGGTTATAGAGCAAAATTACCCAAGTAATGTGAGCAGAGCTAGTTTCAGAAAGTTCACAAGATTAGTGGACTACAGTAACTTCTGAGGCTGACAGGTGAGTGGTGACACGTGAGAGGGTTAAACATAGAAGAGGAACCACTGACCTCACCCTGCAAAGATCTAGGTAAATAAGCAGGTAAGCAGGTAGATGTTGGCAGCAGGTAAATTCCCTTGGCACAGAAGTTTGGCTAAGTGACAGACTCTGGGTTTTGAGTAGGGTATGGTAAAAACAAAGTACATCCCCAATTTATGCACTCTTTCAAAAACATTTATGGAGCCAATTCTATATAGAACCATGTACCAGAACTTGAAGTACTGCAATAAATAAAGCAAATATGGGACCTGCCCTCACAAGACTATCATCGAGTTGGTGGAGGAACAAAAAGTAAGGAGAGACAAAATAATTATAAATTCTCATTAGTGTTACGAAAAAATGACATGGGCAGAGGTAGAGTGTGTGGTGGTAAAAGAATCTGCTTTAGAGTGATCAGAGCATGTCTGTTGTACAAAAAATAAGAAAGAACTAACCAGAGAAAGGAAACGTATTCCAGAGAGAGGTACAGTGTGTGAAAAGTCCCTAAGGTGAGAAAGTAGTCAATGTGTTTAAAGAGTTAAAAAAAAGATCAGTATGATAAGGCAGGATGAAAATCGGAGAGGGTCTTACAGAGTTCAGCAAGGGCCAGCCCATGAGATTTTTACATAAGTACTAGCACATAAGAACTAGAATTTTATTCCAAATTCAACTAATGAATGGCCATTAAAGAATTTTATGGGGGGAAAAAAGGATATCATCTGATCTGAAAATATCACTTCAACTTGTGAAAAGAGAACTGATCAGAAAAGGGCAAGAAGACTCAAATCATGGGGAATGTGACTGGGAGGAAGATAGTGGGAGGCTGGACCAGTGAAGAGTGGAGATGAACATTATGGGATAACCTTCCTTCAGACATCTGTTGGAATTTTAATTGAGAACTTACTGTTGAGATGGACAGAAGGTGAAGGCTTGGGAAGAAGAAAATTAAGAACTTCTGGACTTCAGGATGGAACAACTGGATAATTGTTGTTGTCAATTTCCATGTGGGAGAACATTACCAGGACGAGGAAGAGATTTGGAGAGAAATGTTACATGTGAGATTTCTATAAGACCTTCAAGTAGAGACACAAAGCAGCAGATTTGAGAATCTGGAGTTCAGAGGTCTGCATTAGTGGTAGAGGTTTAAAAAAAAAAAATCAGGTGATTCTAGTATGTAGGTAACATAGAGGTTTAGGAAATCAGAGTCCAGTAAAGAATAACCAGGAAACACAAGCTCATAAGGAGAAAATGGGCATATATTAAAGAAGAAATGAGAAACAAGTTAATGTTTCAAAGAGGGTCAACTGTGTCAAATGTTCCTCCAAGTTCAATGAGAGAAATAACCATTGGTTTAGAAAACATAGATGTTCGGCCGGCAGGTGGCATGATGGTTAAGGCAGCTGGATGTCACATAGCTGACTCTGTAGTTCAAGTGCCAGACCTAGATGTTTAAAACTCTTACAAGGCACATGCATGTGTGTGCCCAATATCCCTAGAGAATGGAAGAAAAGGAATTGCAGAGTGGCAATCCCTCCTGAAGGTAATTTCTCTCTTTCTCTCTTCCTCTCTCCATCTCTCTCTCCAGCAAGCACATGTATCCTATAGCAGAGAAGAAGAAGAAGAAGAAGAAGAAGAAGAAGACGACGACGACGAAGACGATGACGATGACGATGACGACGATGACGACACTAATCTTGTAGATAACTTTAACTCTTGAGGTTACAGACTGAGGTGCTAGGGAAGTCATCCAAAGATTATCTAAAGCACCAAATCTGGCTGCAAGCTTGACTTGATGCCAAGACTTCTGGGTAGCCCTGGGAATGCCTTAAATTCTCAAGTCCTAACTAAGCTCAGAGCTGGTACCAGATCTGGGACTAAGGAGGATCCTCAAATATGAGAAGAAAAAGACCGAAAGGACGGGGACTATACAAGTGAACAGGCTTAGAAGAACACATACACAAATTGGCATTATCACTTTTCCATGAGAATGGAATTAAGGTACAACAAAATTACTCAATTCAAAATATACTCATTAACTAATACAGCAAATATTCACCTCTGAATAGGTGATAGACTATGATGAGGTAGAGTCAGGTTGTTAGCTTTAGCAAATACATATACAAGATGCCTAGTTAAATTTAAATTTCAAATAAGCAAGTAATAATTTTTTAGTATTTGGAGCATACACTAAATTTTTGTTGTTGTGCACCTGAAATTCAGTTAATTTGACTTTCTGTATATTATCAGGCAATCCCAGATTACAGTGATAGAAAGACAGACACTCTTT
>NW_006159849.1:5130978-5159953 GCF_000334495.1 Tupaia belangeri chinensis
TAAACCTTGTAAATTAACATAATCAGCTAGAGATTAATTTTTATTATTCCAGAGATCCACGACATACAGGACTTTGTAACACTGGGGAACAAAACAACTGTACACTGGTGATAGGTGAGAGTCAGTCAGTCAGTGAGGGCCATTTACATCAACCTGTCTGAAGGAAGCCTTAACATTTCCTCTTTGTATTAATTATATTTACTTATTTTCTGTGTTCTTGATGCTCTAGTGTCTGAGGCCTCACTGACTGAAGAGGGACTGCGTCTCCTAGGATTAGCTAATTCCTAGAAAGAGCAAGCAACTCATTTGGGAGTGTACCTTTTGTATATAAATGAATCTAAACTCCATACCTCGATCAACACCTTTATTGGGATCTCACAGGACTCTTACAATCCAGCCACTCTCCACCTGCCATCATCACACTAGAGCAACTATCAGGCAGCAAGAGACAACTTTGTGCTCCTGAAACTGCTGAAATGAGTCAAACTAGTCAGTCCAAAGCCTGCTTACCTTGTCGTGTCTTTCCCATAGAAACCACAATAAAGGCTACTGCCCACATTTTCCTCTTCTCCTGCTGTCTCTTTTGAGAACTGTGTTTGTTTAAGGGCTTCCCATTTCTCTTAGGGAAAAATACACCCCTAGACTTTCACATGCCTGCCTGGTCAAAAACTTGCCTGTCTCCCCAGCCTCATCTTCCACTCTGAGCCCCTTACTGACTGTCCGATAGCCTCACAAGCTTTCTTGAGCGTCATAAACTCTTTGCAATAGCAATTGTCTTCCAAGTACAGTCACCACAATACCTGAATAATAATAAAACTTACCTTATAAACTCTCTCCAGGGTTGTTCAGAAAGCTCTGTGTCCTGATTTGCAATTACAATAATAAATCTTTTTTCTCTTGAGAAAATAGTTCATAAGAAATTTTTTAACTTCGGTTAAAGTTGAAAAGGTAATTCCTCAGGCATTGAGGAGTTACACCAAAAGCAACAGATTCTCAGAAAGATGATTTATAAAATAGGAAACCTACACAAACCTGCCCCAAGCATGAATTTAGGGTTTTATAGAGGTTTCAAAATATGGCCCCTCAAGAATGTCAGTTGTCCTGTGGCTCCATAGCAATGATAAATGGGATAAAAGGTTTCAAAAGAGTTGATTTCCTGATTACACCGAAATATATGGCTAGATCCCAATGAGTTTGGGGAGGATAACTAAACCTTGGCCTACACAAGTGCAAATATTCAGATAAAACTTAAGAGATGAGGGAACCAGCAGTTAGCGTAATGGCTATGTCACTGGACTCCCACATAGTCGACCGCAGTTCACGTCCCAGACCTGGTGACTTAAAACTCACGCCGGGCACGTGTGTGTGCTTGCCCAAGATCCCGAGAGGAGAATGGAGGAGAAGAGATTGCGGCGTGACCATCCTCCCTGGGGGGGGGGGGGGATTTCTCCCTTTCTGTCTCTATGTCTCTCTCTGTCTGTCTGGCGAGCACACGCGCCCTATAGTGAAAAACCTCTAAAAAAAAAAAAAAAAACTTGAAGAGATGAAAGTTGCTGGATCATTCCTGCACAGCAAAACCCAACATCTCCATGAGAATAGCATCTAACACCAGTCAATTGTTTATGAAAGAGCAACATTCTTACTAGATGCTCAACAAACACTAATTCATCTAATCCTCCTAAGTATGTTTGACATAGGCAGTATATTCCACATTTTGCAGTTAAAGAAACTGAGACAGTTTCTTGACAGAGTCCTGGTCAAGTTAGTTCTCCAAGTCCATAAAGCCAGTGAGGATCAGAGCTGAGATATGACCCTAAGAAGTTAGCCCATTACATTTAGCTATTGAACCTTTTGGCCTATATTTCAGGAGTAAGGAGAATGCTGAGATAACCACAGATAGACTTCACAGCACATAATTTAAAGCTGATTGAATAGCATCAGACTTTGAGCTTTCTCACTTAGACTAATCAGCTTTCTGTTTGAGACAGCTTAAGGCTGGGGTTCTCAAAGTGCGGTCTCCAGACCAGTAACACCAATATATCCAGAGACATTTTAAGAAGGTGAATTCTACCCTACAGTGAAAATCTCTCCAAAAAAAAAAAAGAAGGTGAATTCTTCACCAGGCCTACCGAATTAGAAACTGAAGATCAGGCCCAGCAATCAGGGCTTTAATCCTCCAGGAGTTCTGATGGACAATAGTTGCCTCAAGTGTGTTTAGCTCATACATTAAGAATATCTAGAGCCCTTCTTCAAGAGACAGACAGCTCCATGGTTCCTGCGATCTAGCCATTTGGGGAGAAAGAAAGATGTCCCACTGATAACTGGGCCTCCAGCATCCAAAACTCACGTGGTAGGAAGATCCCTTTCAAGTCTCCTGTCTCTATCTGCCTTTGTCTCTCTCTACGTCTGTCTCTGTCCTCTCTCTCTCGCTCGCTCTCTCTTTTTTTTAATTTTTTACTTTTTAGAATTTTTTTAAGGTGAGGCATTTTACAGGGCCCTTTGACCCCTCCTACCTAGCCCTTTATCTTGTTAATAATCCCCTCTCCTCCTCCAAGAACAGCCCTTCTTCAAGAGACAGACAGCTCCATGGCTCCCGTGATCTAGCCGTTTCGCGATGCGTGCTAGCATGCCGTGCAGTTTTCTAATTTTTGAGTTTTATTGAAATTTGTTGAATATTAATTTTTCTTTTTAGATTTTCTCTTCTTTTTCACTGTTTCTTGTCTGGTTTTTTTGCTGTTGTTTTGTTTCCCTCTCTCTGCTTCTTTTTCTGCACACTCCTCGACCCTCTGATTGAACTTACAAGTTTGGGAAGAAACCGACCATCCACCAGATGACTAGAAATCGCTGCAGGACCACAAGAAATATGGGGAAGCAGGAAAATACCTCTCCCACAAGGGAAAAGGATAGCTCCTCTTTATCCACACACAGTTCAATGGAAATCATGGAAATGTCTGATAAAGAATTCAGAACATTCATAATGGCAAAGCTAACAGAGATGGAAGAGAAGAGAGACAAGGAACTGCTGAAGAGGAAGGAGAAAGGAGTTGAAGAGTTCCAGGAGGTGAGGAAATTCATGCTAGATCTAAAAGAGGAATTTCACACTTTACAAAAGAATCAGATGGAACTGTTAGAGATGAAGGCTATAATACAAGAAGTCAAAATCTCCCTTGAAAGTATTAAAAGCAGACTAGATCATACAGAAAATAGAATCTCTAATGTAGAAGAGAAAATGGTTGGCCTAGAAAAATCCACCGCGAAGACTGAGAAAATGGCCCAAAAATTTGAGAATAATATGCGAGAAGTACTAGATACCATCAAACGTCCAAACATCCGGATAATAGGCATCCCAGAAGGTGAAGAGACTCATAAGGGCATTGATAATCTATTCCATGAAATCTTACAAGAAAATTTTCCAAACCTGGAGAGGCACTCAAAGATTCAGTCCCAAGAAATACAGAGGACCCCAAATAGAATCAACCCAAGAAGATCTTCTCCAAGACACATTATAGCCAGATTGACCAAAACCACAGACAAAGACAAGATACTAAGACTGGCAAGAGAAAAAAGGCAAGTTACCTACAAAGGGTATCCCATCAGACTAACGGCAGACCTCTCATCGGAAACAATGAGAGCGAGGAGAGAATGGGAAAATGTATTCAAAGTATTAAGGGAAAAGCAATTTCAACCGAGAATTCTGTACCCAGCAAGGTTATCGTTCATTTGGGAAGAAAAGACACGAACTTTCCCAGATAAACAAAACCTGAAAGAATTTACCAGCACCAGACCGGATCTCCAAGAAGTTCTTAAGGGAGTGCTATGTCAGTAAAATTAAATGCAGACACACAGAAATAAGAGTTCAGAAACTAAGAAAATGGGCAACTTAATTGTAGGGCCAAAAGCTGGAGTTGAGTATTACATCCCAGATTTCAATCTGGAACATCGAACCTCAACAGATACAGAAGAAAGATTAAGTACATGAGACTGAACTGATGAAACAGTATTCTACGACTTGACTAAAATATTGCTGCTTTTCTTCTAAGCTTTGTTGTCTGGTTTTAAGGACTTTTGTCCTGTCTTCAGCTATCAATAGATTCATGTTCCGACTATTTGAACAGAATACTAACCTGTTTCTAGGCTTTAAGTTTCAAAGAAATATCCTTACCAGTTCAAAACTGCTTTTCTTGAAACCATCGGCTGATCTTGCTATTGAAAGTAGTTAGATTACTTATGATATTGTGTGACCAACGAAATGTTGGGGGAAAAGGGATTGAAGACAACTGTAGACAGCAGAGATAGTGTAATAAGAGAGTGGAATAGGGCAGAGGGCTAGACATGGGGTAAAAAAACATATATATGAAAGTAGATTTCAGAAGAAAAAAAAGGCATTAAAAATACCAATTTGATGACTGCAGTTAAGCTATATAGCCCTAGTTAGGTGCTACTTTATAGTATGTTCATTCTATTCACTGAGGTTTATGCCTAAAGTCAGACTTGTGCTCATGGATATGTACATATCAGCTGTGCTTGCTATTGAAAAGATTTAGATTTATTAAGGTATTTAGTGAAACAATAAAATGGGGGAGGCATAGAAAGCAACAATAGATACCAGACAGAGTGTGGGAGGAGGGTGGGAGATGGCAGAGGGTGAGATAGGGAGTCAAGGATGGGAAAAAAGGCAAAATATACAGAAAACAAGAAATGGAAAATGATTTGTTGACAATAACACATATGTTGATGTGCTTGATTGAGCCAATATACAGTGTATTCTCAATGGAAAAATCTCATTTTGTATGCTATAATGATATACAGTGAATGAATGTAAATAAAGAAAGAAAAAAATATAAAAAAAAAACTCAAAAAAAGATAATTTGTGAATCAATAAATTGTGGAAAAAATAAAAACAGCATGATATTGCCACAAAAAAAAAAAAAAAAAAGAATGTCTAGACTTGCACCCTTATCCCACCTTTTCTCTTTGTCTATTAGGGAAGTCTTCAGTCTGTTCAGGCAGATCTAACAAAATACCTGCTATAATAAAATAGATTGGTTGGTTTCTAAACTATAGAAATTTTATTTCTCACAGTTCTGGAGGCAGGAATCTAAGACCAAGCCTCCAACAGATTCCATTTCTGGTGAGGGTTTTCTTTTTGCTCTGTCCTCAAGTGGTGGAAGAGCTAAATGAGCTATGTGGAGTTTCTCTTATAAGGACATTAATCCCATTTGTGAGGGCTCTGTTATCTTGGAGGTTAGGATGATAGTATATGAATTTGTGGAAAACGCAAACATTCAAACCACAGGAAGGGATTTCCTACAGTAATCCTAGGGACGATGGTAAAGAAGGAATTAAAACACTCTTTTCTAGAATGCTCGTAACTGATGTGTAACCCATTACACTTCAGAGCTCAAACTTTGTATGGTATCTAGAGTGTGAATCAATGAAATCTGACACAGAACAAAACACCAACAATGTGATAATGCCATGCTTGCATTTTCACTGGGAAAAGCCATGAAATATTTTAAAAATTAAAATTTCTATATTCTTCATCAATTAGATTTCTTCTTAAACCCATTCAATGCCATGTCTCTGACTGATACAAATCTGGATTCCTTCTCTCAATACTTAGAACTAAGAACAGCAACCATGACTTGTTTTGTTTTGTTTTGTTTTGTTTTTTTGTAACTTTGCACCAACACAGTGCCTGGCTCATAACTAGTGCTCAGTAAATGACTCTCAAACATCATCGCACTGGCGAGTCACTAGTTCACACAGATGTTCTACGGCCTGTTGTAAATCAAGCCATGAAATTATCATTATTTAAACTCTCATTTACCTTTGGTTACTTTCTATCCCTAGAGAAAGGAGTTGCTGCAGAATTCACAATGTAAGCTGGGGAGGAGACCATTTCTTTACAGGACACAAGTTCTGGCCAAAGATCTTGATTTATTAGGCATGGGGAGAACCTGATCACTACATATTTATAGCAGTAGCTAGAGATAAGTGCATTCAGGGAAGTGCTACTGAAATGTGTTTCCTTCATTTCCTTGACAGCAAAAGGAAGCAATGAATGCTTTAAATCACAAAAAATATTTAGAATATGAAAGACAAATGGAAGTCACATCTTCCTCAACCTGCAGAATAGCCAATATTTTACAAGGTTCATGAAGAGTTTGTGGGAAACTTTGATCCCTCTTCATTCTGCTTCTAGAAGGGTCCATAAAGCTTGTTTAATAGGCTCTGGCAAGAAGTTGTCACGAAAAAGGCAAATTTGATATCAAATGAATGAGTATTACTTAAAAACAGGCTCATCTTGTACCCTTCTCTCATTGTTCAAGTTCCTAGAACATTTTAAAAGCACTTAGCCCCATGTTAATTCCAGTCCCCTTACTGAGTCTCCGCTCCAAACCATGATTGTTAGAAAACACAACTTCATTTGGAGTTTCATTCTGTTAGTATTTTTATGACAAAACTTTTAAACAATAGAGAAGGATACAAGAGAGACTTCAAAATGTTTAAGGAAATTTCAATTAAAGTACAAATTTATTTGGATGCAAAAAAATTGAAATCTATGTATCATTTTCACATAATATACACTTTCCATGAACTTTTTGAACACAACACCCCCCAATATTTGTTTCTTCCATTAGCAAGAAAGGCAGAGGAGAAGAGATGCTCCCAGTAGGGTCCACCTGCTATGATGATCCATCCACTCTCCCCACTGCTTCAGTTAGTCAAGGCCACAAGCACGGCGCTCTCCCAGTGTGTAAGGCAGGCCCAGGACTAAAACTCAGCTCTTCCCACGTGAATCCAGCTTCACAGAGCATTGCTGTGTCACTGTACTACTGCTGCTGGCCCCATACTTCCTCTTTGACGCAGGTCTTTTATGTGTGTGTGCCCTTATAGAAGACTATACCATTTTCTTTATATTAGCTTATATACTGCTGTTCCAGTTTATCCCAAGATATTCGTGAGGGATTTTTTTTCTCATTTGAGTGTTATTTTTTTCCTGCTCATTTCATTAATAGTAAAATATAATAATTCTATCAGTTTAATGCATATCAATCTTATAGCTCTATAGATTCCTGGACTACATTTTACTAATTCTAATAATTGCCAATTGACACTACAGGGTTTTCTAGCAATAACTCATGTAATTACAAATTTATCTCTTTTGTATTGGTCTTTTTTTACTCACTGCATTAACTAGTACCTCTAGAAAAAATGTTGAATCTTTGCCTATTCTTTACTTCAATGGGAATGCTTTTAATATTTCATTATAAAAGATGTAACCAAATACGCACTTCTCATCTATTCCTTTTTTTTTTCCCAAGTTAAGAAACCTACCTTCTACTCTTAGATTGCTGCTGTTTTTTTAATAGGACTGGGTGTTAAATTTTATCAAATGCTTATTATTTTGTGTCTTTTGAAATTATCTCATGGGAGGGAACACAGTGAATTACATAAGGAAGTTTCACAGTGGTAAAACCTCCTCGCATTCCTGTGATATGTTTGTGTTGGCTTCTGACTCAATGTAGATGTCAGTGCATGGTGGACTTGAAGAGAGAGGAGGACTGTTGAAAATTCTTCTCCTTCCATGTTTGGGAAAAGACACTCTCTAGACACAATAAATGATCCAAGGCTTCCATTAGTTTGCCTGTACTATGCTGACTTCCCCAGCTCTGTGTCCTGAAGTAACACTGAACAACAACAGGTCATGGGCCTAGTTTACCATTAGCATTATATAGGGGGAAACAGGAAAATAGTAAGGCCAGCAAAAATCTTAAACCAACAGAAATCATATCCAGGGGAAGAAACCACCCCACTCAGAACAGTGCTTGCACAGCTGTCTTCAGCACTGTAACTAGGACCTGTGAAATCCTAGACCCAGAAACCTTTTCCTCCCACTCTGATTTCTTCTCCACACCAAGCTCCAGTGGCATTAGATCAAATTTGAACTGTAAGAAATCAAAATATCATCTAGTAGTAAAGGATGTTTTTAATTTCAAGATATGATAGGGTCAGAGAAATACTAGCGAAAAAAAAAAAAAAAAACTCTAGCACACATCTTAAAGGCAAGGAGTTGAGACAACCATGGCATAGACAATCCTGGGATAGTCCTGGCTAAAGGTGCCATATTTAGCAAATGAAAGTACTGAATTCTCAACTAAATCTCAATTGCACCATGACATATTTGTCACATACTACATTTTAAAATATATATGTGTGTTTCTAATCTGCAATTTGAATTTAACAGAATGTCCTGTAGACTCTAGTATGGGTTCTAAGTTAACTTGCCTTTATTTCTAACTTGGTCCTACCTTAAAGAAGCCATATGGTCCTAACATGTTAAGATTTACTGCTGAGTGAAGCAAGCCAGGCTACAAAGGAGAGACACTGTATGTCCCCACTTAATATATACCGAGTGCCTATACTCTGTGACTGAAACTGACTAACTAAAGCATAAAGAAACACAGTAAGTGGATGTAAATACCAGATATGGTGTGTATGAAAGAGTAAGGTTTGAGGAAGGACATTTAGAAGAAAAACAGAGAGGCAAAGTATTAATGGGACAAAGAAATGTGGTATTATCTGTTGAAGATATTTTATAGTTTTATCAACTGGACTAGGGAGAAATGTTCACATGTTGAAATATTCACTTTGTGAGCTAAATAATGCGATTGAATGTATAAAAGAAAATGAAAAAGTAAATGAAAATAATTTATTAAATAAATAAACAAACACTTAAAAAAAGAACTACTTTAAACCCAGTTTACTGCTAAAATGAGCTATTTTGCGTATTCAAAGTCTGAAGCATATATAGTGCCCAATTCATAATAAACAGTACGCGGTAGAGAAATCTTAGCATTTAAGTAATGGTTACAATCAGGAATGCGGGGAAGTTGAGTACTGAACCAGCAGTTAGAGAAATACATGTTTTTATTCCTCAGTATTTCTAAACTGGCTATATGCCCTTTAACAAGTCCTTTAACCTCCCTGTGTCGCAACTGTCTTATCTATAAAATAAGGATGTTGTATTAAATGGTCTCTTTTCACTCTACAGAGTTTCTGAGTCCAGGACCCCCTACTGCTTGAACTTTGGAGAAGTATATAAAAATACTGTCAATTCCCCCTTAACTAAATCATTTCCATGGAGCGGTTTATGATTAATATCTTTCAAATACTATTGAGAGTAAAAGTATGCTGAGTTGAGATTTTAGTAGCAGTTGCTTTGAGGAATACAGGTACAATTGGTCATACATATCCTCAGACAACAGTCCATGTGGTTTCACGGTTTCAGCTCAAGTTATAAATCAATTCTTGGAGCCTGATTCCAATACAACACCCTGAATACATGTCATGGTGTCTCAACTTCGAGACAATAAGCAATATGGTATCTTTATTGTCACTGTGTACTGGTTTATGACAGACAGATTAAATGATAGGGCTTCAAGATACTTTTACTCCAAACTAAACAAATGCTTTTTTTCAAGTTTTATTTTAATTTGATCATTTGTTGTTCTCTCTAAACAAATTTTAAAAATTTTTACGATAATTATTATTACTAGTGTTCAGTAGACCAAGAAGAAATGATCAAGCTACATTAGTACAGTCACTAAAAACCATATAAATCTGATTTTCATTTACTTCTGAAATATATGAAACACACACACACGCACACAATATGTCTCAAATGAAATTCTTATTACTGAAAAGTCAATGTGTGTTGGGTTTGGGGCTTTGTTACTGTGGTGGTGGTGGTGGTGGTGGTATTCATCATATAATGTTACCACAGAAAGAAAACCTAGTGATTTAATCTGGCTCAGTTGTTTTACAAATGTGGGAACTCAGGCTCAGAAAATTTTGATGAATTGTTCAGGATCAAAAAGCAGCAAGCCCGTCTTTTCTCTGATGTTCTCTTTACTCTGATGTACTCTGATCAATAGCATGTACTCTGACTGACAGCATTTAAGTAGTTAAAGTGAAAATATGATAGATAACTTGGAATCCCTTCAAAGGGCACCAGCAAGGATTTCCACTGACATACCCCAAAAATCCATGAAACCTCCAAGCAGCTACTTTATGATGAGCACTATGCTGAGTACTGCCATGTTAGTAACAGAGAAATAAGGTCTTGCCCTTAAGAAGATCTTTCTTCTTCCTGTTGAAGAATAGATGAGCCGAGCCACCTGTCCTTTTCAAATACACAGCCATCCCATGACACGGATCCAAGGGGATTATAGCTACAATCTTTTGTGCCAGAGTTTATGTGAAACAACTCAAAACAACTTTCCAAAGTCATTATTTAAAATCTTATTCCTGAAAGTCCAGTTTGTAATTTCAAGAGTTTCTCTGACATTTTTATGTTTCCAGATAGCAAGGTATTATGAAAAGAAAAATGGGTTTTACTCTTAGAACTGCCACTAACAATCTGGATTGCCTGGAATAAAGTGACCAAACTTCTCTGGTTCCCAGCTCCTGATTTATACAATGAGAAGCTTGATCAGCAGGACCTAAAGTTTCCTCCAAGACGTAGCAATCTAAGACTTTACTTATGGTTCAGTGTGTACAATCAATACAAGACACCAAATAAAGGACAGGGATGAAAGGAGAGTTGGGTGGGACTGAGGTTAGAACCAGCCAACCCTGAAGCTCCATACTAGGACATGTGAGACATAAATCCTCCCAAGTATCATCCAGGAAGTGGGTACAAGAATGGGAGGATGTTCTTGGGTCTAAGTAAGTCTCTCTACCTCAGGGCGTGAAGTAGCTAAGGCCTTATTAACTGACATGGTTTTGTGAGGTAAAGGTCATTCTTTTGGAAACCCATTTTTCTCACTGCATCACCTAGCCAAGTGTGCTGAACAGCCACATCCCACCCATTCTCCTCAGTCAGGATTTCTGAGACTGTTCCCATGATCCCAAAGGCTTACTCTGACCTAAAAAAAAAAAGTGGAAAAAATGGTCCTAAGCAGAAGTCAAAACTACCCTGGATTATAACAAGCCTACCATACGGGGAGGGAACCAGCACACTTTCTTCTTTGCATTACTATTTTAGGAAGGCACATGGTTTTCTCAGTCTTCACTGCCCGCAACAGCAAGTCCTTTGTATCCACCTTCAAGCAGCCCAACAGCAAAGTTCATTGTGTCCATGACTGTCGATTCTACAAGAGTGTAAGAGTCACACTTCAAAACGGGGATACTAAAGCTCTTATTGGTTGTCCAGAACCAGTCTAGGAAGCCTGGTGATGGGGGCTAGTTTCATATGCTTCATAATGAATTTCATCCTCAACAAACCTCAGTCAGCATAGATATCAGGGTCATTGGTGTTTCTTGTTAAGACGAGGAGAAAAAAAGCATTACTCTGAATTTATAAACGCTAATAAAAAAAGATTATGTGAATGTCAAATGAATTATTCATCACATATTTAAGGTCATCTTTATTAGTTACTAGACTCAGAGGCAAAACTGTTAGACAAGCATTAGCCTTAAGCTCAGAGGACCTGGGTCATGTCCAGCTCTGGAAACACACAGCTGTATGACTTTGGGTGAGTCACTTCCCCTCTTGAGCCTCAGTTTCACCTGCTGTTGATAGCTGGGTCCGTGATCTCCCAGGACACCCTCTCCTGCCTCCACCCTGATATTTTATAATCCCATATTCCTTGCTCTCACTTGCTGACCGGTAAATTCCTGCTTTGGAAGATGCATTAACCCTGCTAGCCCACTAGGGCATGATTTAACGCATTCTGATGTAGTAAATCAACCGTCCTCCTTTCCCTTTGCATTAACCTTGCAGTTTTTACATTGTTCTGGCCATGGAGGATTACAAACGAACAGGTGCCTCAGGGTTAACAGCAGGGTGAATCCTGGAGCTGAGACCTCTGACACTAGTTCGCTCACCAGTTTTCCAGGTGAACTTGAATCATGATTCTGAGCCATATTCATTTGTAAGGCAGGAACTGATTTGGGACTTTTATGAAATACTGAATAATTACTTAGCATCCAGCTGAGAAACAAGAAGATGTGGTGGCTTGGGATCTGTGCTCGAAACTGCCCATCCAATTCATTCGCTCAAGATTCATTCATTCATAATCATTGTTTCCCACATTCTCAGAATTTTGAAATCCAGGGCAAAATAAAAATGCCGGCTCTCTGGTTCAAAAAACAAGGGGTCAAGGATGCTACTAAAAATTCTAAAAGCCAGCCAGTGGCCTGAAGTTAAGGCAGCTGGATCTCACATGGCCAACTATGTGGCTCAGTTCCAGACCCAATGGCTTGAAAAACATGCTGGGGACGTGTCCGTGCGTGGGTAAAATCCTGAGAGGATAATGAAGGAGAAGGTATTGTAGCATGGCCATCCCATCCCACCTGGAGGATGATTTCCCACTTTCTCCCTTTTGTTCATTTTCTTTCTCCTTCTCCCTCCCTCCCTCCTTCCCTCCCCCCCCTCTCCAGGGAGCACATACCCTGTAAGGGTTTTGTTTTGTTTTTAATTTCTTAAATAGAAAACATGACCCCGTCTTACACAGCCTTTCTCTTCACTTATCATGGTGTTTTCTGACCTGCTACCTAATGTCATGATCCCTTGTGATATTGCAGGGAGATCTGAGAGCCTCACAGATGCAGGCACAGCAATGGAAAATGCATGGCCTTCTCACCACCCAGTTCCCCTTCTTCTGCCAGCCCAGGTCAGGTAACTCAAGCTGAAAACTTCCCCCTCATGACCTGCTATCCCAGTCCACAATAGCTGAGCAACCCCTCAGAGTACTATAACCTCTATCAGCTGGGTAAGAGCCTTGCTCCACCAAGTCACCTAAAAGGTACACTATGGTATTTCCAACCTGGTGCAGAATGGCCATTGCCATGCTCCACTTCAATGTGCCATGGGACATGTGTGTCCTACCCCAAACATCCCAGCACTCACATACATCCAGGCGCCTACAGGGAGGAGGGCAGCAGTGGTTGCTGGCCAGGAAGAGGAAAAGGGAAAGACAAGAAAGAGTAGATAGGATCTTGGGTTCCTGGGAGCGGGGAGCAGGCAGCCAAGATTCATTTCTGTGAGGCGAGTCAAAGTCCAACATGCTCCCTAGTCCCACCAATGCACTTACAAACATGGAATCAAAGGTAAAATTACTAACAACTTCTAGACACTGACCACACAACAGTAAACCTTAAGCAGAGGGCCCTTCATTCCATGTAAGCTCCAGTGCCCATGCTAGGCCAGTCCTGCCCATTCTTGTAGAACCTAAAGCCCACAGTCTTGCATATTCCCACACCTTTGCAAAAGCTGGTCCCTCTGCCTTCCATAAATTCCATTTCCACCTAGTCAGCCTATCTCCTTTCTCCTTGCCATAGGCCAATGTGGAGGAAGAACAAATGGAAATTGAGAATTTCTCCTCTAACAATGCCTTAGCATGCTTAAGCATATTATTTTTCTCTGGACTGATAAAATTTTAGTCTGCATGTCAAAACCAACTACTATGGGATAGTCTAGAGCATAAGGTTAAACAGCAGACCATGACCAGATTGCCTGGATCCATATTATAATTGTACCTACTCTGGTGAGCACTGAATTAATGTATGAAGAGCAGAGAACATATCTGGCAGATAGATTGTCCCATAAAAGGGAGAGGCTACTATTACAGGTGCTGTTTCTCTTAGCAGCTCTGCTGTAACTACTCAGTCTTCTCTGAGGCAAATGGATGCCTCTGACAAAATAGAAAGAAGCAGGATAGATAGGATCTGTGTGAAAAGGAAAACCATAAATCTCAAGTAATATTCTTTCCCATACATTATCTTATTTAATAGTTAAAAAGCATGGGTCAGACCATGATGCAGCCGTGGTGCACCTGGACCCACAGGGGAAGGTCCTGAGTTTGCTTCCCAAGCTTTCCTGTATATGAGTTGGGTGTAGATTGCAGCATGAAGACCCTGTTGAGAGTGCTTGTTCCTCTCTTCTCTCTCTCTCTCTCTGTCTGTCTGTCTCTCTCTCTCTCTCTCTGTTTCTCATGGAAGAAATTAACAAACTTTTTAAAATTGTTTTCAATACACTTTTTTTTTTAGCTAAAATAAAGTGTGTGAGGAAGTAGGGTGGAATGATCAAGAACACAAGCACCCAACCCCTCATCCTAGAGCTATCAGGAAAACTAAATGAGGTGAGAGATGATATTCGTGACTTGCAGATTCTGCATTTGCAAATTTACCTACTCACTAAAATCCACTTGTAGCCCCTAAAATTAATACTTCAGCAGTTCCACAATCACTTGTAGATGTGCATAAAGGGGTAAAAAAATAAAAAATAAAAAAGTAAGACACTCAAGGCACATACTTCCAACTGAAGTCAACCATCCTTTTCATGGTATATGTAGTACCATGGTTTTCTCTTTATGGGGCGATTTCAGTGGATGATCTTGCTGTTTAAAATTATTCCAGACCCACTAGTGGTGTGGTGGTTAAGGTGACTGGATCTCATGTGGCTCACTTGGTGGTTCAAGTCTCAGACCTGGTGAGTTGAAAACAACACACCAGGCACATGCCCAAGACCCCAAGAGGAGAATGGAGAAGAGATTGCAACGTGGTCAACTCCTGTGGGGGGGGTTGTACTTCCTCACTTTCCCTCTCTCTTTCTCTGGTGAGTGTATGTGCTTTATAGCAAATTAAAAATAAATAAAATAGGGAGCAGCAGATGGCATAATGGTTATGTCACTGGACTCCCAAGTGGTCAACTGCGGTTTAAGTCCTGGACTCAGTGGCTTAAACCTTATGCCAGGCACATGTGAGTGCATGCCCAAAATCCCAGAGGAGAACGGAGAAGGGATTGTGGCATGGCCATCCCCTTTGAAGGAGTGATTTCTTGCTTTCTGTCTCTGCCTCTTTCTGGCGAGCACACATGCCCTATAGCAAAAAAAAAAAAAAACAACTCTCTAAAAAATAAAATTGATAAAAAATAAAACAACCTCCAACTACAATGCTGGAATGTTGTCTAGTGTTCTTAAGCACAGGAAGGCTTTGATGTGCCTTAGAGAGAAAACACGTGCATTAAAGAAGTTTCTTTCAGTCGTGAGTTACGGTGCTGTGGGCTGTGAATTAAATATTACTGAATCAGCATTTATTAAATATATAAACATAAACACAAAGGCTCTGGCTGATGAGAATATTGTAACCAGATGGAACCAGCAGTTAGCATAATGGCTATGTCACTGGACTCCCACGTAGTCGACTGTGGTTCACGTCCTGGACCCGGTGGTTTAAAACTCACACTGGGTGAGTGTGCGTGCATGCCCAAGATCCTGAGAGGAGAATAGAGGAGAATGGAGGAGAAGGGATTGAGGTGTGGCCATGCCCCTGGGGGGGGATTTATCGCCTTCTGTCTCTCTTTCTCTGTCTGTCTAGCGAGTGCACGCACCCCATAGCAAAAACCTCTAAAAAAAAAAGAATATTGTAAAGAATATTGTAACCAGACACTCACAGGAGCCAACACCAAGCATTTTCCCTAGGCACAATATCTCAATGTTTGCTAATTCAGTAACTTTAATATAAATACTGTGAATAAGAAGACTCATCTGTACGTAAAGATGTGTATGTAATATAATGTAAATGTGTATGAGAGAGAACAAGAGAAGGATACTCCAAGGAAATTAATAGAAAAATTGAAGTAAGAATTTATTTTGGTGCAAAAACATTTTAACTCATGCATAGTTTTTTTTCATAACATGCATTTTCCATGAATCTTTTTTTTTTTTTGAGAGATTTTCACTGTAGGGCACGTGCGCTCGCCAGACAGACAGAGCGAGACATAGAGACAGAAAGCGAGAAATCATCCCCCAGGGGGGATGGTCACGCCGCAATCCCTTCTCCTCCATTCTCCTCTCGGGATCTTGGGCATGCACGCACACGCGCCCAGCATGAGTTTTAAGCCACCGGGTCCGGGACACTAACCACGGTAGACTACGTGGGAGTCCAGCGACATAGCCATTACGCTAACTACTGGTTCCCTTCCATGAATCTTTTGAAGACCCGTGTGTGTGTGTGTGTGTGTGTGTGTGTGTGTGTGTGTAAAGGCCTAGCAAAGTAATAGACAACCAATAGATAATCAATTTTCCTATCAACCCCATGTAAAGATGAAACTCTAATAATGGTAAATACCTTGTTTGAAATTATCCCGGAACTCATCTAAATTACACCTATTCTACTCATCTGTTGTTCTACTCTACTATTGTGGCATAATAAACCTCCCCACACTTACGGTGTGAAAAACCACCATTTTATCATGTTCAAAACTCTGTGGGTCAGTAGTCCTCACAGAGCACATGGGCGCCTCACTTGCCCCCACCCCATAATCTCTGCTTGATTCCATTTTCCCAAAGAAACGAAGGACTGCTTAGGAGAGGCACTGCCATACTAGTGAGGTAGAGACGGAGTACTGAAACACAATACAAGGACAACAAGGGTAAAAGTAACTCGGAATAAAAGTGCAGGCCCCTTGATAGAAACCTGTTGTTGTTTTCTTTCATTTCAGAATTACCTGTTATGATCCCTCCTCATAAAGGGACAGGTGGCAGGTTGGGACAGTCATGCTTCTGGGACAACTCACCTTGAAACACAGATGTAAATGGACTATGAGAAAAATCCTCTTTTGCAGGTGATGGATTAGAATATTCTAGCATGAGTTTATGTTGTCAGCCCATATCAATACAGCACCAATCAGAAGAGATTAGCCCAGTATTGTCAAGATTCCTGTCCAACAATTGTAGTGTAGGACTTAAAAGCATGCTGTCCCGTGCTATATCAACAGTGCCGTACAGTAACATTGAATAAACAGAGAATAAATTGTATGCAGGGAATACTCTTTGACATGCAAGTTTAAATATAACAAAAGAAGCCTTTTAAGATGCCATTGCATTCAGATAAGAAGACACATCTTTTATCACTTTGACCCTGTGGATGTGGATGTTCTTTAAGTATTCAAAAACCTCCAGGTAAAGTTTCTAATTTTTAAAAAGACACATTATTAATTCAAGAAGGAGAGAATTTGCACCTTTCACCAACTTAATCCACCTGTGCTTTAGAATATTTGATACTTCCATTCATGCTCTTCTTAGTCTCACCTTCACAGCCAGTAAAATATGAACCTGTACAAACAGAAATTGGGGATCTTGTTCCATGAAGCTCCTTAATCCCTCGCAGCTCCAAAGCTGAACTCTGGATCCTGAAGAAACAGATTTGGGTTATTTTGCACATTTCTGTCCAGAAAGAATCCCGAAAAGTATCTCCTTATTCTGGCTGCAAGACAGAAAGAGACTCCCTTTGGCTGCTAGCCTCCTGACCAAAAATCAGTCCCCAGGTTTGAATGTGATCAAATAACAGCCAGCTTTAAAATGAGAGTGTCTAACCTCCTTAGCCTGTTTCTTGGAGGCCCCTGGTAATCCAAACCTTCGCTCCCATATGTATCCTAACTCATTCCATCAGGAGTCCTTCATTCTGACCACCGTGAGCTGCTCACTAGTCTCCAAATAGTCCCAGGTCTTTAGGGCTTTCTCACTTGGCTGTTCTTTTTGCCTAGAGTTTCTTCATCAGTTTCTCCAACAAAAATGTTACCTCCTCCCTGAGGACTTCCTTTAGTTCCCCTTACTGACACACCCACACGCTACCACCCCAGGCAGTTCTCAGGTGTGCCTCCCCTCTTGGTATTGACAATGCCTTTGCCTCAAGCCTATAATACAAATATTTGTTACACTGCATTGCACTTATCTTTAAGTGTGTTTGTGTATTTACCCATTTATTTATTGAGAGAGAGAGAGAGAGAGAGAGCAAAGAGAAGAGAAGAGAAGAGAAGAGAGGAGAGGAGAGGAGAGGAGACAGGCACCCCAAACAGGGTTCTCACACCATGATCCATCCCCAGTCCCAGCCATTCAGGATCATGCCCCAGTGTGTACAGGGAGGCCTTGGGATACAAGCCTGAGACCTGCCTATGTGGGTTCAGCATCACAGAGCATTGCACTACCACCATGCTGCCATAAGCCCCTCTATTATAATTCTTTGTCTCTGCTTCTCTGAATTTATGGTTTATTTAACCCCAGATCCAGGAGAGTATCACTGAGTCATCTACTCAAAAACACTTATTGAACATCTGTAATGTGTCCTGCCCAGTCCTCTAGGGACATCCTAAGGGATATGGGAGTCAGAGTGGATCATATGGATCTCCTTGTCACCTGCTTAAAATAAACAATGGTGGGGCCACCAGTGGTGCAGGGGTTAAGGTATTGCACTCCCACATGGCCAACTACAGTTCAAGTCCCAGACCTGGCAGCTTGAAAAACATCAGGTGCATGTACATGTGTGCCCAAATTCCCAGAAGGAGAATGGAAAAGAAGGGATTGTGGCATGGTCATCTCCCCAAGGGGAGTGATTTCTTACTTTTGCTCTCTTTGTCTCTCTCTGTCTCACTGGCTAACACAAGTGCGCTATAGCAAAAATATTTTTAAAAAATTAAATTAAATAAAAATGGAAATCTTGGGAAATTTCAGAGCTGAAAGAAGCATGATTACCAAATATTTCCCAACTCTTATATAAAAAATCTGAGGCCCAGAGAGAGGAAGCGACATGCTTACCATCAATGCAGTAAATTAGCAGCAGCTCTAGGGCTGCAACACACACATCTGCCTCCTACCAGGCTTAGTATGCTTGTGTTTTCTACTCTGCTACAGTCCCTCTTCTCACTAGTTAAAAACCACCGTTGAACAGCAAATCTGCCATTACTGAGTGTTTTAACAGCAAATCTGCCATTACTGAGTGAAAACACTCACACGATTTAATCCAACTCTATAGTCACTTCCAAACAGGGCAGCAAAGAATAACAATGTAATTGTCTACTAGTAAGGGTTATTAGTTGTAAACCACAGAAACAGACTACGGCAGAAGAGGAATTGAATGAGAGAACATAGGATTGCTCAAAGAACTCTCAAGTAGTCAAGAGAATACAACTCAGAAAACAGTCAGGAAAAAGGGAGACTAAAATGTCAGAATGGAGCTACAGCCATACTGCAAGAACCAGCAGGAAGGACACGGCTGCCAGCACCAGGTGGCAGATGACACCATTGCCACTGGTGTCCTGGACACTGGATGTTACTACAGCTGCCGCTGCCCCCATGGCAAATCCCCACTGTCCTTTCATCCTTGCACCATTTGTTCTAGATTTAAATTCCCAGACTGGAGTGGCTGATTGGCCAACCTTGGGTGTATTAGTCAGGTACTCCAGCCTTAGTAGACAGAGGAGAAGTTCTCTTGCCATCAACTGCTGCCTACAAACCACCCCACAACTTAGAGCTCTTATATCCAAGTTCTTACATCTGAAGGATGGGTTGGTTGGAGATTTAGGGTTCAATCCCATGCTGGCAGTTGCCACTGGCTGTTGACAAGAGCAATTACACGCAGCATTTTTAGGTGCCTGAGCTTCTCAGGTAGGGTGGCTAGGAGCTGAAAAGAAGCATCTCAAAATCAAGCTCTAGAATATATTAAAGCCAAAGCTGTCATCTTAGCCTTGTCAGTTTTACCATGTTCTATTGGTTATGAGCAAATCATAAGTCTAGCCTAGATCAAAGGGAGGGAACCACACGGAAGTGATGTCGGTTATTCAGAGAACTAGAACCCATAGAGGAGAACTGGATAGAAAGTATATAAGGAAATTTATTATGAGATTGGCTCACACAATTATGGAGGCCAAGAAGTCCATGGCTTGCTATCTTCAAGTTGAGACCCAGAAAAGGTGGTGGCATTTTTTCTAAGCCACCTGGTCTGTGGTACTCTATTATGGCAGCCCTAGGAAATGACTGCAGCTTCTATGTTCACATTTTCTAAGTTTTAGTAAAGATGAGTGCTAGTTTATTTTTTAACAAATAGCTATTAAGAAAGCATTTTGAGGACCAGCAATTAGTGTAATGGCTATGTTGCTGGACTCCCATGTAGTCGACCACGGTTCGAGTCCCAGACCTGGTGGCTTAAACTCACGCCAGGCACATGTGTGTGTGTGCCCAAGATCCTGAGAGAAGAATGGAGGAGAAGGGATTGTGGCGTGACCCCCCCGTCACCAGGGGATGATTTCTCTTTCTGTCTCTCTGTCTCTCTCTATCTGTCTGGTGAGCGCACATGCCCTATAGCAAAAATCTCTCCAAAAAAAAGAAAAAGAAAAAAGAAAGCATTCTGATACAAGTAAATGTTGATTATGACTGGAGATTAAAATAAGAAAGGTAGCATGGTCAGAAAGTGGAAGAATGGAGTACCAGCAGGTGGCATTGTGGTTAAGGTGTTGGACATTCCCATGTGGCCAACCACAGTTTGAGAGACCCAGACCTGGTGACTTGCTTTCTCTCTCTCTCTCTCTCTTGCTCTCTCTCTCTCTCTCTCAGTCTGTGTGTGTGTGTGTGTGTGTGTGTGTGTGTGTATGTGTCTGTGTCAAATTAAAATGAATGATTAAATAAAATTAAATAATTATTTTTTAAAAAGAAAGAGAAAGAATGAAAGGCCAGATAGTGTGTATTTAGAGTATTCTGAGGGCAGAAGAAAACATTTTAAAGGTGTAAAAGGGTATGACATTGTAAGACCTGTGTCTTAGAAAACTCACAGTGTGTAAAATGAATGGATGAGAGAAAAATGAGACTGGAGGCAGAGAGACCAGTTAGGAGACTGTTAAAATGAGCCAGGCAAGTCATCATAGTGGATAGGATGTCACCAAAGAAAATAATGAGAGGTAGATAAATATGAAAGACATTGAGGAAGTTGAACTAATTAAGGACATGAGAGTAAGGAACTGAAAAATTATCCCCCAACTTTTGACTTTGGCAGCTAGCTGGGTAGTGAACTTGCCTTGCTCTACTGATAGTTCTGCACAATCACACGATCCGGTTCAATAGACAAAGAAACCATCACTCCTGCCTATTGATCACATGATCAAGGCCCAGTTCCCCTCTCTGGACCACACCAACGAACTTCATTTTCAATTGTCTCTAACAAAATAAATGTCTGACCAGGAGTTATTTCTATTAACCTCCCACAATCCAGGATCACATTTAGCCACATTTGGCCAACCTACCATAGCTGACAATGGCAGTTCAGGGTGCAGACACTACAGAACGAGCCCTAAAGGTTGGATTCTGTCTCTGCCACTGGGAAACCGGCAAGCTACCAACGTCATTGCACCTCAGTTTCCTTAACTGTAAAATGATGATGATCGCATTTACCTTATAAGTTATCTCATTAGTACATCTCATTAGTAAATGAGTTAACAGTGTGTTCAGGACAATGTCTGGATCACATATAAAACGTACTAAATAAAATTTGTTGTTGCTAAAGATGAAAATTATGTTGTTAGATAAACTCAAAATTCCCAAATGCTGATCAGTGATAAAGTTCTCATTAATCTGCTGAAAAATTGTTAATATAACATTTTCAACTGATTTTTCCTAGGAAAGGTTATTCTTTCTCTGGGATTACAGGCTTCCTATTTGGCCAGGGAAAGGTGGTAAAAATATTCTTCCTTTATAAGATGATTATAGTGAAGATGGTTGGATATTATTATTATTATTATGTCTATACTTTCAAAGTAAAATTGGTAGCCTTTGGTTTATAACCAAAATGAATTTGAACTTTTTTTCTTTCTAAATTTCCAGAGGGCACATGTACTTAACAGAGAAGGAAAGAGAGCGCGAAATCTCCCTCCGGAGGGCACAGTCCCAACACAATTGCTTCTCCTCTTCCCCAGCCTGTCAGAATATTGAGCATGCATGTTTTTCAAGCCACAGGGATTGGTAATCAAACCTCAGAAGGTCATGTTAATATAATAAACTCAATAAATACATATTTGTTCTCCTTTCTCCTCTCAGCTTTCTTAAAAGACATAAGATCATATAAATTAAAACATTTAACGATATATCCTTGGGTCATTAGGTGGCATAGTGGTTAAGGAGCTGGACTCTCACATGGCTGACAGAAGATCAAGTCCCAGACCTAGAAGCCAGCTTGAAACTCATAACGGAAGAGTGTGAGCCCAAAGTCCCAAAAGGAGAATGGAGGAAAAAGGACTGCAGCATGGCCATCCCTCATGGGCAGTGATTTCTCACTTTCTCACTCTCTATCTCTGTGTCTCCAACGAGCACATGTGCCCTAGAGGAAAGTTTCTCCAAAAAAAATATTGTTAGTTTTGTAACATACATGTATAAAATATATATAATAAGAATCA
Source organism: Tupaia belangeri chinensis (assembly GCF_000334495.1). Classification (NCBI taxonomy): domain Eukaryota; kingdom Metazoa; phylum Chordata; class Mammalia; order Scandentia; family Tupaiidae; genus Tupaia; species Tupaia belangeri. The sequence goes on from NW_006159849.1 coordinate 5,153,207, forward strand.
TATAAAAAGCAGAGTGAGAAATGAAGTAAAGCTACATAAGAGTAAAGTTTCTATATTTTACTACAATTTGGTAGGTATAAATATAAGCTAGATTTAGCTCATTTAATATGTATATGGTAAGACTGAATAACAAATAGAAAAAAATTTAAACTATACCCTAAAAACTTACTAAACAAATTTAAATGTTACAATAGGGAAAAAAATCTACTTAGCACAAGAGGAAAGAGTAAAGAAGGAACAAAGAAACAATGAAGATATAAGGCACACAGAAAACAAAAGGAAAATATGGGGTAAAAATTGAAACATATTAATACATTAGATAGAGTTGGATTAAACACCTAATAAAAAGGCAGAGACTCTAAGATTGGGATTTTTCTTCTTTTTTAAAAGAATTATTTTATTTATCAGTCGGGGGGAGGAGACAGTGAGAAATCAAGTCACCAGGTCCACAGTCAGCCATGTTGGGAGTACAATGCCCTTAACCACCATGCCGCCTACCAGCCCCATGATTGCATTTTTTTTTAAATCAAGATCCAATTACACAGTATCTACAGGAGAAATATGTTTACATTCAAAAATACACATAAGATAAAATCAAAGGGCCAGCTGTCTCATGGTAGTCAAGGCCATTGGACTACACATGGCCAACTGCACAGCTCACATCCAGGACCTAGCAGTTTACGTGTTCATGCCCCAAATCTCAAAAGGTGGGAGAAATGAAGAAGAGATTGCAGCATAATCATCTCCCATAGCAGATGCTATCTGGCTTTTTCTGACTCCAGCAAGCATATGCACATTCTGGCAAATTTTTTTTTTAAACAAAAAAAAGCAAATAATGGAAAAAGATATGCTGAGCTGCTTGAAAAGTAATGACGCATTTTTGCATAGAAAAATAGAAAAAAATATGTCATGACTTTTCTGACAACCCAATGCTAAGCAAGCAGAAACCATAAAAAGAGTGGAATAGATATACTGATATCAGACAAGAGACTTTAAGAAAAAATTTAGGAGTCAGGTAGTGATACAGCAGTGATGCATGCAGACCTACATGGGAAAGGTTCTAGGTTCATGTCTAAGGACTTCCCTGGGCATGCTGGGTATACGCAGGCTAAGACAGGGTTAGACCACAGGGTGAAGACTCTACTGGAAATGCTTCTCTCTTTTTCTTTTTCTGTGTCTGTCTGTCTGTCTCTCCCTCTCTCTCTTTCTCCTCCCCTCATGGAGAAAATGAACATTTTTTAAATTTAGAAATAGAGAAGAACATATAACAAAAGAATTAACTAATTAGGAAGACATAACAATTATAAACATATATTCACCTAACAGAGACCCAAAACACATGAAGAAAAAATTGACACAAATTAAGAAATACCTGAACAATTACAAAATAACAGTTGGAGACTTCAATACTACACTTGTGATAATGGATGCCACAAGAAATCAGGAGATTCACATGGAAACATAAAACTTGAAAATCATTGGAAAGCAACTAGATCAACAGACATCTATAGACATCTGCAGTGCTCTACCCCGCTACAGCAGAATGCGCATTATCTTCCAGTATACCCAAACCATGTGCTAGCCTGTGACATAAGTCTCAGTAAAGTTAAAAGAATTAAAATCATACCAAGTACTTAATCTAACCGAAATGCAATTACATTAGGAATCAATAAAAATAAATTTGAAAAATTCACAATATGTCGAAATTAAATAACACATTTCTAAATAACCAATGGTACAAAGAATAATCACAAGGGAAATTAAAATATTTTGAGATGAATGACAATAAAAATACTACATATCAAGATTTACTAAATGCCAATAATGTAGAGCTCAGAGGAAGTGCAAACTTGCAATGAACTATATTTAAAAGGAGATCTTGGGGACAGCAGGTGACATGGTGGTTAAGACACTGGACTCTCATATGACTGCCCCTGGCTCAAGTCCCAGGCCGGGCAGCTTGAAAATCATGCTAGGTGCAGGTGCATGCATGCCCAAAATCCTGAGAGGAGAATGAAAGAGAAGAGACTACAGTGTGACTATTCCCCATGGGGGAGATGATTTTTCACTTTCTCTCTCTGTGTCTCTGACTCTCTCTCTCTGGTGAAAACATGGGCCCTATGGTAAAAACTTTAAAAAAAAAAAAATAGAAAAGATCTTAGGCCAGTTCCATGGCCTAGTAGTTAAGAGAACTGGATACCACATGACCAAGGTTCAAATCCTTATCCTGACAATGTGAAAAACACACCGAGTACATATGTGTGCATGTCCAGAATATCAACAGGATAGAGAAATGGAGGGGAAGTGATTGTAGCATGACCATTAGGGGGTATTTTGTCCCTCTCTTTATCTCTCTGTCTCTGGTAAGTGTGCACACCCTCTGCAATTAAAAAAAAATCTAAGAAAAAGATCTCAAATCAAAAACCTAACTTTCCACCTCAAGAAACTGGAAGTAGAGCAAATTAAAACCAAATAAATCAGAATTGATACAATGATAAAGATTAGAAAGAAAACAAATAGAGAGTTATAAAAAGAAAAAAAAATAGAGAAAAAATCAATGACACCAGAAGTTACTTCCTTGAAAAGATCAACAAAATTGACAAACCTTTAGCTAAATTGATCAAGGGGTGGGGGGAGGGACAAAGACTTAAATTACTAAAATGAGAAAGATGAGAAGTGAAATCATAACAGAATAACAGACAGAAATAAAAAGGAATATAAGGGTATTTTATCAGACAACTTAGATAAAATGGACAAATTCCCAGAAAGACACAAATTCCTGAAACTTTGTCAAGAAATAAAAAATACGAATACACCCATAAGAAATAAAAACAGTGAATGATTAATGTTAAAATGCACAACAAAAAGCCCAGGCCTTGACAGTTTCAACAGTAAGTTCTATCAAACATTAAAATATATTTATATCAATTCTTCATAAACCCTTCCAAAAAATAGAAGGGAACACTTCCTAATTTAATGTATGAAGCCACTATCACCCAGATATCAAAACCAATTCTGAACAAAACTATCACTAAATAAATAAATAAAAACCTCAGGCCAATCTTTCTTGTGAATAAAGGTGCAAAAATTCTCCACAAAATACTAGTAAAATGTATCCAGCAACATATAAAGAGGATTGTACAAAGTGATCAAGTAGGATTCACCCCATGAATGCAAGGTTGTTTAACATCCAAAATCATTCCATATAATACTCCACATCAAGAGAATAAAGGACAAAACCTGTACGATTATCTCAATAGAAACAGAAACAGCATTGACAAAATTCAATGTGCCTTCATGATAAAACCATTCAACAAAGTAGAAATAGAAAGGAACTTCCTCCGCCTGATAAAAGACATCTACAAAAACCCACAGCTAAAATCATACTTAATGGTAAAAGACTGAATGCTTTTCCTCCAAGATTAGGAGCAAGATAAGAACATCCACATTCATCACTTCTAGTAGACATTGTACTAGAGAGTCTAACCAGAGCAATTAGGAAATAAAGTGAAATAAAAGGCATTGATACTAGAAAAGAGAAGTAAAACTACCTCTATTCACAGAGAGTACAGTTTTGTATATAGAAAATTCTATGTAATCCACTAAAAAACTATTGGAACTAATAAATGAACTCAGCAAGATTTCAGGATACAAAATCAATACACAAAAATCAATTGTATTTCTATACAGTAACAATGAGCAACCTGAACATGAAAAAAATAATTACATTTTTAGTAGTATCAAAAAATAAATTACTTATTGATAAATTTAACAAAATAAATGCAAATTTTTTATTCTAAAAACTAAAACATTCATGAAAGAAACTTGAGACCTAAGTAAATGGAAAGACATTCCATGTTCACATAAGAGTTAGTATTAAGATAGCAGGACACTCCAAATCAATCTACAAACACAAACTCTTATCAAAATACCAACTGGCTTCTTTGCAGAAATTGACAACTGATTATAAATTTCATATGGAAGTGAAGTGACCCAAAACAGCCACAAAATCCTGAAAAAGAAGAACAAAAAGTTGGCAGACTCAGACTTCCCAATTTTAGAACTTACTATGAAGCCAGAGAGATCAAAACAGCATACTACTAGCATAAGGATGGACATACAGTACAAAGGGATAGAACTGAGAGTCCAGAAATATAGGGAGACTCAAAATATTCATGAAAAAAAATGAAATAGAAGTACGAGTTCATTCTGACATACAAAAAGATTTTTACACCCACCCAGTTTTTTCATAATATACATTTACCATTGTATTTTTGAAGGTCCTTGATAAATACAATGATAGACAATTGATTTTTTAAATTATATATTTATTTAATTCCATTTGTTTTGTGGTGGTTTTGGGGGGTTTTTTTGTTTTTTTAATTTTACCAGAGAGATAGAGAAAGAGAAAACAGAAAGCAAGCCACCAGGTCCAGGACTCAAATTGCAGTCAGCCATGTGGGAGTCCAGCACCTTAACCACCATGCCACCTGCTGGCCCCGACAACTGATCTTAGACAAGGGTACCAAGACAATTCAATGGGGGGAAGAATAACCAACTCAACAAATAACATTCGGACAAATGCAAATTAATACATGTTGGACCTTTACCACACACACACACACACACACACACACACACACACACGCATATATTTCCATCCATCCTTAAGAAAATTCTTTCACTATTCATTTCATTAGTCCTGAGGAAAATGCAAATCAAACTCCTTCACACCTATTAGAGTGGCTCATGAAAAAATAACAATAGCTTCTGTTTTGGACAATATTGTGGAGAAAGTGGAACTCCTCTGTATTGCTGGTGGGGAAGAAAAATGAAACAGTTGTTTTGGCAGACAGTCTGAAGTTCCTTAAATAGTTAACCATAGATACCACCTGGCCCCACAATTTCATTCCTAGGTACATACCCAAGAGAAATGAAAACACGGCCACACAAAACCTTGTACACAAACATTTATAGCAGTGTTGTTTGCAATAATCAAAAGGTGGAAATAATGCAAAAGGCATCAGCTAAAGAACAAATAAAATGTGATATAGTCATACAATAGAATATTATTTGGCAATAAAATGGCACATGGTAAAACTTTGGTGAATCTTGAAAATATTCTGCTCCGTGAAAGAACCCAGTCTCAAAAGGCCAAATATGACATGATTCCATTTACAGGAAATACCCTAAATAAGCAAATATATAGACCTGTTGTTTATCTATTATATATTAGTAGATATAGACTACTTATGCACACAGAGTTTCTTTTCAGGGTGATGAAATTTCAACTCCAATTGTGGTGATGACTGCTCAATTCTTCACATAACAACCTATTTCATTCCTAGGTACATACCCAAGAGAAATGAAAACACGGCCACACAAAACCTTGTACACAAACATTTATAGCAGTGTTGTTTGCAATAATCAAAAGGTGGAAATAATGCAAAAGGCATCAGCTAAAGAACAAATAAAATGTGATATAGTCATACAATAGAATATTATTTGGCAATAAAATGGCACATGGTAAAACTTTGGTGAATCTTGAAAATATTCTGCTCCGTGAAAGAACCCAGTCTCAAAAGGCCAAATATGACATGATTCCATTTACAGGAAATACCCTAAATAAGCAAATATATAGACCTGTTGTTTATCTATTATATATTAGTAGATATAGACTACTTATGCACACAGAGTTTCTTTTCAGGGTGATGAAATTTCAACTCCAATTGTGGTGATGACTGCTCAATTCTTCACATAACAACCTCTCGAGTTGTACACTTAATCTGGTGAATTGTATGGTATGTGAATTATTTCAATGAAGTCTGTTGACTGTTTTAATGAACAAAAACCACCTGGGCAGGGAGAAGAGACAAGAATATACTAAACAGAGAGAGTTGCCAATCAAAGACCTGAGGACAGAAATGCCCGAAGAGGTCCACATGGCAAAAGTCTGATTAGCAAGGAAAAACAGTGAGAGATTGTGTTAAAAATATAACTTATTACCAGACGTGGAGGTCCTACGCTGGCAGGCAGAGATGTTTTGTGTGGTTTTCTATCAATAACGAGGGACACGTGGACGCTACATTCTCTCGGCAACATTCCTCCTCCAAATAAACAGCAATTTGCTTTCCGAGGCAAACTACAAGAAGCCGTGACTAGGATCGAATCATCTTTCAGAAATAAAGGACTTCGTAAAACAATCTCCCTATTAACAAGTACATTGTTAGTACCATAGTAGTTTCAGGTTTATTTGTTTTACCCTTACACAGCTGCACACATTCTTCCAACCCTTACTTTATCCATGTGGATAAACCCTCCAGAACCCTCTGCTTTGAGAACGACAGGTTTTATTTGCACTGGAAGTGGCAGAAACAAAACAACTGGGCAAGAGAAAGATTTCTTGTCCGTCTCCTTTTCTTCTCTGCCCTGGCACTGAGCTAAACTATATTGGCTTCATTTTCTTTTACCTCCCCTAAGAAATACCACCAGTCATAAATATTGTAGCTGTCCCCCAGACTCTGGCTGACATTTCATGCAAAATTCATTTTAGAGAACATCCACCTTTCAGTGATTTACAGCCTAAGTGTTAAGGATTTCAGAAAGCGAAAGATCTGAAATACAACCAAACAAAGACCTCACCTTGTCAGTCACTGTGCTCTTTTTCCGGTGGGTGGTGGTGCATTGGAAACTTATTGTTCTGAAATTAGAAACAGAACAGAATAAAACCTCTACATTTTAGGGAAA
>NW_006159849.1:5160107-5161001 GCF_000334495.1 Tupaia belangeri chinensis
AGAGATTTCATGGTCATTATATGAAAAATAGAAGGGAAAACGCTTGCCTGTGTGCTATCAACCTGACAGATGACTATTTCAGTATGGAGGGAAACACCATCTCTTGACGAGACCCCAATTATAACTGAAGACAAGGCACGACTACAGCAAATTTCATGGAAATTTGCCTAAGAGTTGTCTTGATAGAGTCTAGGTGGAAAGGCAGGGCTGAAAAATAGAGACAGGGCCTGGAAACTAAACTCTGAGAATTTCTTGCTTTCAGTTTGAATGTTATACCAAGTAACATCTGACCTATCAGCCTCCCTGGAACACAGTCCTCACTCAGAATGAAAATCATCAAACTAGCCTGTATGTGCTTAATGAAATGGTTTAGAAAAAAGCTGGGGGTAGGGGGGAGGCATTAGCATCTAAAAAAGCATAGCAAGTGGCTACATCATGACAGGGCTCTGGGCATCACTAACACATACTTCAAGAGCCACAGATGTGTAATGGGAACGATTATCTTTCCCTGCTCACATACCCGCCCACTCTCTCGCCCTTTATAAAGAACCGAAAGAGCTACACTGAGGACATTCAGAAGCCAGTGGCTATGAACTACTCTCAAATAACCTCCTTAACCTTGACTGGACTGTCACTTTAAGTATTTAGCCATTAAAAAAGCACTTGAACACCTGCAGTACAGAGAAATGTTTCATTTCCCTACTAGAAAAACAACTAAGCAAATTTAAATAAATCACCTCAATGTATCTCTACCAATGGCCCCAGCTGCCTGGTTATTTGTCCCTGACTTGCCATTCGATTTAACAAATCCCTAACCTAGTGATTTAGCTAACAAAAGCACAATGTGCTGTTGACACTCTTTGGAGTAAGGAGAATATCAGAAAAACTGTAGGG
>NW_006159849.1:5161032-5162520 GCF_000334495.1 Tupaia belangeri chinensis
AGGGAAAGTGACTTTCACTACAGCTGCAAGGGAATCTCTGTTCATACCAATTCACAGTAAGCCCCCCCCCTCTCTCTCTCTCTCTCTCTCCACACCAGTCTTTCTTCCCCAGACACTTAGAACAGAACACTGGCATGCAGTGGTTCTCTATGGGAGGTCCCCGGACAACAGCAATAGCGTCACTTTGGAACTTGCTAGAAAGGCAAAATCTCAGGACCAGCAAATGGCGTAATGGTTATGTCGCTGAACTCCCACATAGTCAACTATGGTTCAAACCCAGACCTGGTGGTTTAAAACTCTTGCCAGGTGCCTGTGTGTATGTACCTAAGCTCCCGAGAGGAAAATGGATGAAAGGGAATTAAGGCATGGTGATCCCTCCTGGGGGCTAATTTTTTGCTTTCTGTCTCTCTGGCAAGCACACACACCCTATAGCAAAAATCTCTCTTAAAAAAAAGAGAAGAGAGAGGGACAGACAGACAGACAAAGGAAGGAAGGAAAAAAGGAATGAAAAGCAAAATCTCAGGTCCTACTCAAGACCTTCTAAATAGAAACTATGTGGGGAAACTCAGAAGGCTGTAGTTTAACAATCCCGCCAGGTGATTCTGAGGTGCACTAAAGTTTGGGAACCACCACATGAACCTGTCACCAATCTTCTTTCCAGAAAGCTCACTTATTTTTTGGTTGGTGGGAAGGAGGGGAGGAGGGGTGTTCAGTCCGCACATGGGAGGTTTGTGCTCCACTCCAGCTTTAGGCAACTGATGCTGCGCCGCCCTTGGGGACAAGTGTCTTGCTCGGCCTCCCACTGCAGGACTGTGCACATTTCTTCACCTCTTCGAGCCTCCGCGAAAGGAGGTCGTGCCTAACCATGGTTTTCAGGATTAAATGGACCACAAAATCATGTCCTGATTTAAGAGCCAAAAACCTGATTCTTATTTCCCCCATTTAAAAAATTTACCGTGGTGGGGCCGTAAGGTGGTGTGGCTAAGGGCGCTGGATTTCCACATGGCTGACTGCGGTTCAAGTCCCGGACCCAGCAGCTTGCTTTCTCACTTTCCTCTCTCATTCTGTCCCTCTCTGGTCAAAATTAAAATAAATAAAGTTAAAAAATTTACCGTGCAAGCGGTACACACCCTAACCCCTCCGCGAATACACTTTCGTATTATTTTAACATTAAAAAAATTTACTTTGGTCCTAGTCATCCAGACTCCACCACCCGTGCCTTTACTATATATAGATGTAATTTAAGTATACATAGTAAATATTACATATATAGTGTTTTCTTTAAGTTTTTACTATAGGGCACATGCACTGGCTAGTTAGAGAAGATAGTGAAGGAAAGTGATGGCCACACAGTAATCCCTTCTCCATTCTCAGGATTTTAGGCATGCAGGCACAGGCTCAGGGTGTTTTGGGGGTTTTTTTGTTTTTTTTTTTTTCTCTCTCCAAACTGTTTTGTCTGGGACTTGAACCAGGTAGTTAGCCATGTGG
>NW_006159849.1:5165582-5181805 GCF_000334495.1 Tupaia belangeri chinensis
CCTGCTGGCCATGTATCTTGCTGTCACTGTAGTTTCCCTAGTCTTCCGAATCACAAAGTGAGGAGTCAGTAAAAAAAAAAGAAAGAAAGCAAGCTCACTTATTTTTTTAATACCCCAGGCCCATCAACAGAAAGCACTTTAGTTTGGAGAAATTAGTTTGCATTTGTAAAGTATTTATGAACCAGCCCCGAAACCAAAGCTGCTCACGGTATGCATGGTTTTCAGTTTCTTAACATCCAAACACACATACACTACGGCGGAGACATCAAGTATCTGCCATTGAAAGAAAAGGAGCTATTAATACATGAGATCATCACATGCCTTTTCTCTGAGTATAGGCACAAAAGAATGTTTCGGTTCTTGCCACTTAAGCATCTTCTAGCCAACATGTGGGCCTGGGAAGGAAGACAGGAAGGTTCACATTGTGGAGAGTCTGTTCCATTCACCGGCGTCACCTAGTGGGCACTGTGGAGAGGGAAGAGGCCGGGAGGCATTCCCCACATGCCTGACAACCAGCAAGGCAGCTGCAACTGCAAATGTCCACAACAGAAGTGCCTGGCCAGATGGACTACAAAAGGACGCTGGGGGTTCTAATCAAATGGTGCTAAACTGCTCTGATGTAAGCTGGGTAGATGAAAAGGTATCTGCAAAGCAGAATATACTTAAAATACCATGTATAAAAGCAAAAATCTCGAAAGTGTATCACTTCCCAACTTTCAGGTTTCAGAAGCAAGAACTATCAAAATAAACACTCGTATCTCTGGTCTGGCTCTTGCCAAATGACTCAGCCTTGGCTTTATATCAGTGTTTGTCCTATAAAAACTGCCAGATTGGGCTGTCTGCTTTGTTCTTAACATTTTTAGGATGCTGTGATTCCCTAGGGTGCCCTGTTGTGGGTATTAATCCATGACTCTTAAACCCCTGTGACCCCTAAACTGTGATCTCCACCTCTGCCTTCCTCTCTGGTTCTGTTGCTGGGTCCAGCTGCTGCCCAGACCTCTCCTTCTCCATGACTCATCAGTGCCATAAACTCAGTTTTACAGTACCTCTCCGACCCAACTCAGGTCACACGAAAGAGGGCAGAACATTCGTAGGTGATACAACAACACTGCTCTATGAAATGCTGAGGCAGCTCACGAACGTGGGATTTCTGCACAGTAAGGTGCGTGCAGGGCACGGGGATGTTTTTCCTGTGTGCTCTGCAGCTCATGTCATGGGGGGACAGTCGTGTGGAATATAAGGGTGATATTTCATACTCCCAAATTTAACTTCCAGTGCTTGTAAGATCCACCCTCTCTCCCTCAGATTTTCAGCTTAAGATGAAAACGAGTTGACATTTAAAGGGTTTGAGTTTGATGGGGAAGGAAAAAAAAAAAAAAACTTTCCAAAAGAGGTGGTTGAATTTTAGCAGGCTACAGTATTAGCATTCTAACAACCATTATTGGGAAACAGAATAACTCCCTACTTGAAAAGAGAAAATGAGAACAGAGGAGGAGGAAACCTGGGAAACAACTTATGGCCCAAATTGCCTCACCCTTTAGTGAAGAAAAGAGGCCTTGAAAACAGGTGGAACTGAACACAAGTTTCAAGTCCCAGCTTTATACTACCTTGGGCAAAGGACTTGTTCTCTCTTTGCTTCAGTTTCCTTATTTCTAAAATAAGGAGAAAATCTACCTTGTAGCACTGTTGATAGGAATAGTAGATGCTTACTTAATTCTGTCTTTTATCTCCTTTTTTTTTTTTTTTTTTTGTAGAGATTTTTTCCTTGGGGGGTTGTTGTTTGTTTTGCCTTAGGGTGTGTATGCTTACTGGAGAGGGCAAGAGACAGTGACAGTGAAAGGGAAAGTGACAAAACACGCCCCCGGGGGGGGGGATGGCCATGCCCAAATCTCTTCTCCACTCTCTTCCCAGGATCCTAGGCATGCACACACATGCACCCGGTGTGGGTTTCAAGCCACTGGGTCTGTGACTCAAACTGTGACCAGCCATGTGGGAATCTAACAATACGATTGCTATGCCATTTGCTGGCCCCCTTTTATCCTTTTCTAATTGTTAATACTGAATAGTACAGAAGAATATGAATTATCCATTGTAAGTATTTAAATGACAGTAAAAGAAATGCTTGTATTCACAGTATTAGCAGTACATCTGAATGCCCTGTGCACACTTATCTCTTCTCTGTAGGTAATTCTTAGCTGTTCTTATGCCCTGAAGTCTGCCCAATTAGCCAGACTCCTAGTTTAGCACTTTATTCATGGGACCAGCAGAAGCTATAAAAGAGGCTTCCAAGATAGGCCTCACTTCCATTTTGAGCTCTCCCGTTCCTGGAGTCGCCATCCCTACTCTCTTCTTAACTTTTCACCTGCTTTCTACACACTTCCTTAGTTTGCACACAAGACTCAGCGCATGCCCAGCTTTCTGACCAACAGCTTCTAGACACCACCTCGCCCAGCCTATCGCTGGGTCTGGCCTCCTGCTCTTTCATTCTCAACCTTGCCTCAGTTTTCCCCATGTTGAATCCAGATGTCACCTCTATCCAAGGTCTTTATGTAGTGTGTATCTCAGATGGGTAAGCTCTGTCCTCATGCTGAGTACACACAGACAATAAGGTACAGGGTGGAAGAAAGGACCCTAGAAGATAAAGAATGTGAAGCTAGGGACATAAGAAAGAATCTCTCCTTTTGGGGACCTGCAAGTGTGATAACTTGACATCTGACTCCATCACTAACAAGTCAGTCTGGTAAGGTGGGAGTCCACCAGTCCAGACTACAATGCTCCCATTTAAGAAAAGACTAGGTTATGCACAGGTGTGTTGAATTTCCAGGGTACTGTGAGGATGCATTTTAAACACTGCAAAAATGGCTGTTTTCTTTCCACATTCACTTGCCCCATCTATCCCCTCTCCTATCAATCTCCCCCAAGCCACCTACTCACTTAGATCCTTGGAGCTATTTAGACAATGCCAGGTCTACATAGTCAAATGAAACCATCTGGTCCACAGTAATGAAGCAAGCCTGTTCTCAGCATCACAGGGCACGCCAAGGAAGGGAAGAGACCTGGCCTATTACCAAGAGATGTTTGCAACATACCAGAGATATATGATCAGCCTAATTAAATAGGAGGCAGAGCCGAAGTGCAGAGCTAACACTTTAGGTGAGACCAATTACGATTGTGGAGCTTTTTTTTTCTTTTTTTGGAGAGGTTTTTGCTATAGGGTGCGTGCACTCGCCAGACAGACAGAGAGAGACATAGAGACAGAAAGCGAGAAATCACCCCTCAGGGGGATGGCCACGCCGCAATCCCTTCTCCTCCATTCTCCTCTCGGGATCTTGGGCACACACCCAGCGTGAGTTTAAGCCACCAGGTCCAGGACTCGAACCGCAGTCAACTATGTGGGAGTTCAGCGACATAGTCATTACGCTAACTGCTGGTCCCATGGAGCTTTTAAACCCTATGGCACTTATTCTCAAAGTGTAGCCCCCAGCACGAAAGCGTCAGCATCACTTGAGATCTTGTTTGAAAGGAGAATTTTCAACCACTTCCCAGATTTACAAAACCAGAAACTGGGGAGAAGTGAAGCCAGGGGGTGAAGAAAGGGGAACAATCTGTGCTTTAATAAGCCTTTCAGATGACTGTGACAACCTGTGGTTTTTAACCCTTAATGATCATCAGAATGACCCTAGCTGAGAACTACTACACTATGGTAAAGTGTCCCCTAGTGTGATTGGAGTTGTTATGGACAATAAAGTTATCAGGTATCAATAATGATATATAAGACAAAAGTTTACAGTTATGTTTTTCTTTCTTTTTGTTTTTTTGAGAGGCTTTTTTTTTCGCTATAGGGCACGTGCGCTCTCCAGACAGACAGAGAGAGACATAGAGACAGAAAGCGAGAAATCACCCCCCAGGGGGGATGGTCACGCCGTAATCCCTTCTCCTCCATTCTCCTCTCGGGATCTTGGGCACGCATGCACACGCACCTGGCGTGAGTTTTAAGCCACCGGGTTCGGGACACGAACCGCGGTCAACTACGTGGGAGTCCAGCGACATAGCCATTATGCTAACTGCTGGTTCCCCAGTTATGTTTTTCTGTAATATTCAAAGGAGAAAATGTCTGTTAAGATCCTCATCGGCCCAGGGACCAGCAGTTAGTGTAATGGCTATGTTGCTGAACTCACATGTAGTCGACTGTGGTTCACGTCCCGGACCCGGTGGCTTAAAACTCATGCTGGGGACGTGTGCATGCGTGCCCAAGATCCCGAGAGGAGAATGGAGGAGAAGGGACTGCGGCATGGCCATCCCCCCGGGGGGTGATTTCCCGCTTTCTGTCTGTGTCTGTCTGGCGAGTGCACGCGCCCTATGGCAAAAACCTCTCTAAAAAAAATTAAAAAGATCCTCATCGGCCCACAGTCCTGGAAAAGCCTTAGTTTTTGGTCATCTTTGAACTGTGGAATCACAGTTGACTATTATTTTTCTCCTCTATAAACTTTTTGGGTTTTTTCCCCAAATGTTCCACTCCACGTACATATCTTAATCATAATAGGATAGAGAACTTAAAAGAAATTAAAGAAAAATAACTGGGACAAACACTTGAATTTTTGTCCCTTAAGTATTTCTTCCTTTACACCAATTTAGCAAGGAAAGAATGAATTCCAAATAACACTTAGGCTTTCTTGCCAAATCTGCTCTCACCTGACAAGTAAAAAAGATAACATTTGTACATTGTGCTTTATGAATTACCCAGCGCTTTCACATATATTCTGTTGTTGGATTATCACTACAGTCCTTTAAAAGAGCCGGATGCCCAAGTTCTCTTCACTAGTAAGTTTCAGATCTTTAAAAATTAAAGGCAGGCCAACTATTTTCTATGGCTAAAGCCAGAAACATTTTACCCATTATAACTAAAAACTTTTGCTGTTTCCTGTTGCCCAGCCCTTGAAACACACCTCCCACTTAGACCCTTGCTAAAGCAAGCATGGTGCCCAGACCAACAGCACCACATCTCCTGGGTAGAAAGAATCTTGGGACCACTCCAGACCGAGTGCATCAGAATCTGCATTTCAGTAAGATCCTCCAAGCGATTCCTGGGCACATTGAAGTTTGAGAACCACTGACTGGGACTACTGGGCTGGTAATCATCCACAGATTAGACTCTCTATTTCCTAGTCCATAGCACCATTTGGTACTTGTGCAATGTATTATTAGGTCATCGAAAAAGTCATGATGTATTTTTCTGGTTTTGTATGCAAAAATGTGTCATGACTTATCCAGTGACCCAATATATTAGTTCCTTAATGCTGCTGTAACAAATTATCAGACACTTAGCAGTTTCAAACAAAACAAATGTATTGCCTTAGAGTTCTGAAGGTCATAAATCCGTAGGTTTCACTGGGCTGACATCAAGGTGTCAACAGGGCTGTGTTCCTATGAAGGCTTTGGGGAGGTTTTGTTAAACTTCCCAGGTAGCTTATAGCAACTGCCTGCATTCTTTGGCTTGTGATCCCTTTCTCCGACTTGAAAGCCAGCAGTGTAGCATCTTTAAATCTTCCCCTCTCTCTCACGTCTTCCTTCCCTGCCTTTCTCTACTGCCTCTGTCTTTCACTCATAAAGGTCTTAGTAATTACTGTGGGTCCACCTGCATCATCCCAAATATCTCATCTCAAAATCACTAATTTACTCACTCTTCAAAGTCCCTTGTGCCATTTAAGGTAGCATATTCTCCAGAAATTAGGGCGTGGACATCTTTGTGAGGAAGAGGGGAGTATTATCCTCTATGACAGTCAAGGAATGTTTACTGATTGGATTCCAATGAGCTAAACTGATCTACGGCAGTTCACTTCTCCCCAGACTCCTATTTCCTCAGGAACATCATCTCCATTCCTCGCACTCAGTGCTTCCAGAAGTCGGTCCATCTCCCTGTTGTCACCTCCTTTTCCAGTCTCCTCTCTGGACCACAGCCCTAGTGCTGATCCCATGCTCCTGCCTGTATTTACTCCTTGAGCTCGGTATTTAGCGAGACTATCAGTGTCAGCACTCTTTTCCTCTCACCCGTCTCATCTGCCCAGACCCATCCACCAGCCACTGCCTGTATTTCCTCCTTTCTTCCCACCACCTTCCTCCATGCCTGAGGCTAGCTACCCGCCACCAACCTGTTGTCTGGGCCACTGCCTTTCTTCTTTCAGATCTTCCTGAATATTTGCTTTTTAAAAAAGATCTTTTAATGTTACTTTCTTGTAAAGACACCATTTCCTTCTCTACTCCCCTCAGTCTCACAAGAAAGAATGAAGGAGAAAAACCTCAAATAAATATATTATCCTGTGTTTACAAAGCATATTTCCACTAAGATTCTCAAGAACATGTGAGCTGGGCTTCATTAGTGCCTCAAGTTCATAGTAAGTAGAGTAAGAGGCTAAGAAAACCATTAACCCCTGGTTGAGAACACAGACTGAAAATATTTTTCACATACTGACAGCCAACTGTATTTTTATCCATAAATATATTTTTCCATAAATCTTAAATTTTCCTATAAATCAGTCCATCTGATAAGTTAGATCATTACCTCAGGCCAAGAGGCAATGGGACATGGGAAAGATTGGAATTTTCACTGAAAAATTTGAAAAGCATGCCATATTCTGAGAGGGGCCAAAATGTGATGATAGGCTACAGAAATTTGGGGGATAACATGGTAGGATTCAGAAGCAATACAAAGGAAAGGAGCCAGCATTCCCATACCTACAAATAAGGAAAACGACCTCACTAGGTGATTTGGAGAAACAACTGAGCCAAGATGAGCAAAAATGCTCTGGAGTGTCAATCTGTTAAAATACTAATGATGACAAGAGCCACCAAAAATGAACATTCAGTTATGTAAGAACGAGAGAACTCGGGAAGATTCACAGCTCTGCCTGTGAGGGACTTCACTACCTCACTCGGAAACCACTAGATGCAGAAAGAAAATACAAAGTTGGGCAGACTATAACCCCATTCCAAGTAATGTAATCCTGATTTAGTTTGGGTTAGCAAGGCACTTGAGAAAAACATCTTTTAGCCAAGCTTGAAGCTAGGAATAGCTGCAAGACAGGTCTGGACTTTGTGGTATAGTCAGAAAATTGCTGAGAATTTTTAGGCAAGTTTTGCTTTCCTAATATAGATACTGGCCTTTCTTCCTTGTCAGTTTCTCCTTACACCATCAAGGAAAGCAGATATAATGGCTGGACCTGCAGCAGCCTTGCTATGCACATGAAAGGGCAAGAGAATTTCAGGCCTCTGTACTGAGATCCTTAAGACACTGAATCAATACCCATAACTCCTAACTCCAGGGTTTTTGTCACATGAGAAAAAAAGCACAATCTTTTTACAAATCAAATGAAAACAAGTGCTGGCCAAGTTGTGGTGAAAGGGAACTTTTCCTGCACTGTTAGTAGGAATGTAAATTAGACCAGCCGCTGTGGAAAACAATTTGGAAATTCCTCAAAAAGTTACAAACAGAACTACCACATGATCCAGTAATCTGAACCCTAGGTATTTACCCAAAAAGTAAGATATCATACCCAAAGAGAGAGAAATCACTCAGTTGGAAAGGTGTTTGCGCATCCATGTTTACAGCTGAGACATGGAATCAACCTAAGCGTCCCAACAACTAATGACTAAATTTTTCAAGTGCAGCATGTATAGGCAACGGAATCCTACTCAGCCGTGAAGAACAATGAGATCTGTCATTGCAGACCAAGTGGCTGAATCTAGAAGTTGTAATGCTAAGTGAAATAAAGCAGACTATGGAAGACAGTTTATGTCCCTCTCAATACATTCCAATTGTCTGCACTTGGTGGCAAAAAAAGGAATGAACTGAAGACACAGAAGTGGAGAGGACGACTGCAGATACAGATTACACAGAGGGTGGGAGGATATGGGGAAGTCAGGAAAAAAAGCATTTAACAGACTAACAGACACAAGATGCAGGTGGACGGAGCAAGTGTGTTCTGGAATGGCATACCACAGCCAAATTTTAAAAAGGGACATATGTCATATATATATGATATATATGCATCTCATTCAGATACATGTCTGAGACACATATATATAAAAAGATACATATATATCATTTATATGTACCAATTCGTCAGGAAAGTCATGACATGTTTTTCTATGTCCTTCTATACCAAAATGCATCATGATTTTCCTGACAACCCAGTATCATACATTTATATCATATATATATAAAAAAGAAAAACTAATAGAGTAAAAATTGAAGGTATACATCATAATGTGTTCTTTGCTAAAAATGATAAATATGGTAATATCCTTGATTTGATTATGGCATGCTGCACGAGTGCTCTGAAAATACGTATTATATTCCACAAAGATATACAACAATTAAATGTAAATAAGAAATCATTAAAAATAATCAAATAAAATAGCTTTTTAAAAAAGAAAGAAAAAGCAAGATGTGAGTTGTATACGTAGGTTCATTAGGTTTTTCCCTCCACGCAAGTTTCAAACAGAAATACTGAAGCCTCGAAGAGTCAGAACTGTTCCTGAGCAAACTTGTGTCTTAGGGAAAAATGAGCTCTTGACACTCCAGCTTCACTCCCAAAATTCATCTCCTTATTTTTTCTTAATTTAATTAGATTTTATTTTATTCATTGTCATTATTTTATTTTTCTATTTTTAAAGTTGACCAGAGAGAGACAGAGAGTAAAGTGAGGAAGCAAGCTACCAGATCCAAGACTCGAACTACAGTCAACCATATGTGAGTCTAGCTGCCTTAACCACCACGCCACCTGCAGGCCCCAGTCCATCTCCTTCTTGATCATCTCTTCTCATTGGCTCACTCCTCAAATGTTCAGATCCCGGAGCTTTTACTTCAGTTCCTGAAAATTACTGCACTATTGGATTCCACTGCCTATCCCAGGAGGCTATCTTCACATTTGTAAATTAATCTCTGGCACTTCATAGTGCTTAAAAACTATGAAATTATTAGATCATTGGGAAAGTCAGGACGTATTGTTCTGTGTTTTTCTACGCAAAAATATTCTATGACTTTCCCGATGACCCAATATTTTGCTTATGTTACCTCGTTCCAAAAACAAGCCTGTAGAGCAGTGATTTTCAAAGTGTGGGCCCTGGGCTAACAACCTCAGCATCATCTGTGGAAATTCAATTTTCAAGGCCAACATAAGACCCACTGAACCAGAAACTCTGAAAGTAAGAGCAACAGTCTGTGCCTCAACAAACATAAAAGGTGATTCCTAACTGCACTGGAGTTTGACAACCACTGCTGTGTAGAATAATGCACATTTTTCAGATAAGGAAATGGAGGCACCTGTGGATTACACTGACCAATCAAAGGCTTCGTAGAAATGTGTTGGGGAGAGCTTGCTTCAGCATCAAGCTCAGGACCCTGTCACTCACTGGCACTTTCCATCCAGATTCACCTTCTGATTGTCTCATTCTAGAGAGAGCTGTCATTTTGAGAAAAAAAGTACACCTTATGAACTAATTGACCCAGGAGTATTGATAATTGTTAGTATGTCTGTTTTCTTCCCCCAGGGGAATTCGCCTTTAAAAAAAAATACAACTCAAACCACGGGTACCACCTCATGTCCATTAGGGTAGCTGCTACAACAACAAAGACAAAACAAAAAAATAACAAGTGTTGGTGAGAACGTCAATAAATTGGGAGGTGTGTGTACTGCAGGTGACAGGAGGGTGAAACAGTGCAACCACTGGAGAAATAGTATGGTGGTTCCTCTCTTCCTTGTAATAACAGGGTTACCAAACTTACAAGAGAGGAAAGGGTTATGCCAACAAAAAGGCAGTCTCTGCTGCTCATAAAACAGATTTCAGGGAAAAGGAGACACATATGTCCTTCGGGAATGTGATTAACCCATTTTCATAGAGATCCAGAGATGACATGGGCCAAATGCTGATTGTCAAAATTCACCAGTGCTTTTGACAAATAAACACACATACTAATTTTCCCCTCGCATTTTTCAATTCTAAAATAATTTCATAGTTACTGAAAGAACTACAAAACTACCATGCAGAGAACTTCCATATACCCTTTATTCGATTTTCTCTATTTTTTAACCTGTATCGCCACATCTATTTTCTCATTCTTCTCCCTATCTATATTTTATTATTTACTTCTTTTCTTAGCCATTTGAGAATGCCCTTTCCTCCTTAATGCTCAGTCTTGTTTAAAAACAAAGATACTCTTTTATATATACATATACGCTGCTATAGTAGCTATTCAGTTCAACAAACCTAACACAGTTACATAGTTTTATGTCATCTACAGTTCAGAATCCAGCTTTGTCTGTTATACCGATAATGACCTTTAGAACATGTCCCTCTCCAGTTACTGTCCAGGCTCATGTGTTGGATTTTTATGTATCGTATCTTTTTAATCTCCTTAAATCTCTGAGTACAGGTCAGCAATGCTGTAGAATGTCCCTTCACTTCGGATTTGGCTAATGTTTCCTTATGATTAGATTCAGGTTACGTATGCTTGGCTAGAGCACTACATTAAGTGAGGTATCCTTCTCAGAAACTCACATCTGGAGGTACACGAGGCTGTCATTGTTGATACTTGTTTTTATCGCTAGGTTAAGATCTTTTCCAGTTTCTCCACTCTAGAGTTACTGCTTTCCTCCCTTGCACCTAATAGATAATGTGGGAAAACATCTTGTGACCCTGAAACTATCATAGTCCACATCAAAACTTACACCCTAGGTTTCACATCCATTGATGATTCAAGCACAAACCAATCTTTGCTATGATGATTACAAAAATAGGAGTGTTTTCCCCAAGTAGGCCACTCCCTCCACATTTCTGTTGGCATTCTACCTTGAAGAAAGACCTTTTCTCCCCTGTCTTTAATTATTGATTTATTATCAGGATGGACTCATAGGCTCTTATTTTATTCAATGGATTATATGAATTACTGTTCAAAATTTTCCAGAGTTGGCCAACTGGAGCCCCTTCAAACTGGTTTCTACATTTTTTGACAGGTCCCAACACATTTTACGAGGCCTTCTTTATTTTCTGGCACAGTAAAACCTTCCAAGCTCATCTTGTACTTTCTCTGTTCTCATCCTGAATTTGCTCATTTCTCAAAGGACCCCTAGTTCATTTTCTTTTTCAAATTTATATGTACTGAGATGAAATGGTTTTGAGATATTTTTTGTTGTTGCTTTTTTAGGTTTTTGTCATAGGGTGCTGGCACTTGCCAGAGAGAGAGAGAAGGAAAACAAGAAATCACCTCCCCAGGGGGGAGGGCCATACCACAATCCCTTCTCCTCCATTCTCCTCTCTGGATTTTAAGCATGCACACGCATGTGCCCAGTGTGATATTCAAGCCTCCAGGACTGGGATTCAAACCGTGGTCAGCCAGCCATGTGGGAGCCCAGTGCCCTAATTACCACACTAACTGCTGGCCAATTTTGTTTCATTTTTGATGACTGACAAGATTTCATTTTTGTGTCTCTTTTGGACTACGTTAAAAACCTTTTTTTTTTTTTTTTTTGAGACGTTTTTGCTATAGGGCGCATGCACTCGCCAGAAAGACAGAGGGAAACAGAGAAACAGAAAGTGAAAAATCACCCCCCCGGGGCGATGGCCATGCCACAATCCCTTCTCCTCCATTCTCCTCTCGGGATCTTGAGCACGTACACACACACGCCTGGTTTGAGTTTAAGCCACCGGGTCCAGGATTCGAACTGCAGTAGAGTACATGGGAGTCCAGCGACATAACCATTACGCTAACTGCTGGTACCCGTTAGAAATCTTTTAAGGAACATAATAAGGTATGTCGGGAAGACCTAAGCTTTGAAAAGAGACCTGAGTTTCAACATTGGCTCTATCTTTTGCTAGATGTGAGTCCTTGGGCAAGACAGAAAGAGAGTGAGAGGGAATGTAAGAAATCACCCCCCTGTTCCCCACTATGCTCAGCATAATTTTCAAGCCACCAGGTCTGGGACTTGTACTGTAAAGTCGGCCACATGGAAATCCAGCTGCCTTAACCTCCATGCCACCTGCTGGCCCAAGTTGTTTAATTTCTTTAAGCCTCTGTTTTCTTATCTTCAAAATGGGGAACATAAAATCCACTTTATGGGGTTGTTATGAGTCTTACAGGACATAAAAGATTATAAATTACCCAACTCTTGAGTCTGACACATAGAAATTCTCATAAATGTAAGTTATTTTTTCTATTCGTAATTATAGCATTATATGATTCAATGTGATTTTTTTCCTCTCACAATCGTTTAATTTTTTTTTTTTTGAGAGGTTTTTGCTATAGGGCCCATGCGCTCACCAAAAACACAGAGAGAGACAGAGACACAGAAAGCGAGAAATCACCTTCCGGGGGGGATGGCCACGCCGCAATCCCTTCTCCTCCATTCCCCTCTTGGGATCTTGGGCACGCATGAACACACACCCAGTGTGAGTTTAAGCCACCAGCTCTGGGACTCGAACTGCGGTTGACTACATGGGAGTCCAGCAACATAGCCATTACGCCAACTGCTGGTCCCTCTCTCACAATCCTTTAAATTGCTTCCATTTTTCTTAACTTGTCAGAGATACATGTGCTCACTAGAAAGAGAGAGAGAGATAGCACCCTCCAGAGGGGCACGATCATACCACAATACCTTCTCCTCCATTTCTCCGTACTGTCGAGACTTGGAGGACACACACATACACAGAATGTTTCGATTCATTGGTATAGAAAGAACCTCACTGATCTCACCTTTTCTTCCCTTCCTTTTGTCCTTGGAATGAGGAGCAATATAGTATGGAGGACAAAAATCACTTGGTTATCTAAGCACTTGCAGACAAAGCTTCTGACAAAGTTCAGTGACCCCAGAGAATTAAAAATACGTGGTAATTTCATTGGCTTTAATACGAAAAACCTACATTATACATCACACATAAGGGAACTATGTATTCTCAATAATATTGGACATGAGACAAGAATTCCTCTTATCATGCCTCCATTTAAAATAGTATGAGAAGGGGACCAGCAGGTGGCATAGTGGTTAAGGTGCTGGACTCCCACATGGCTGACCATAGTTTGAGTCACAGATCCAGCAGCTTGAAACTTTTGCCCAGTGTGTGTGCATGTGGACCCAAAATCTTGAGAGGAGAATGAAGGAGAAGGGACTGCAGTGTGGCCATCCCCCTTGGAGGGTGATTTCTCACTTTCTGGTCGCACATGGTATGGTTCAAATCCCCAGTCCAGTAAGGCTGAAACACACCACCATATGTGTGAATGGCCAAGATCCAATGAGGCAAAGGATCAGAAGAGGATCATTAACGTTACCAGACTTTATAAAAGGTGCTTCTCCCTCTCTCCCTCTCTCCCTCTCTCTCTCTCTCTCTCTCTCTCTCTCTCTCCCTCTCTCTCACTCTCATGGGAGTGCATATGTATTCTATTATGAAAACAGTTAAAAATCTTTAATAAAAAATACGAGATAACTGTAGTTACAGGAAAACTGATCTTAAAAGTAGGATTGAATTGGGGCCAGCAGGTAGTGTGGTGGTTAGAGGCACTGGATTCTGTCATGGCCAACTACGATTTGAATCCTGAACCTGGCAGCTTGCTTTCTCGCTTTCTCTCTCTCTCTCTCTCTCTCTCTCTCTGTCTCTCTCTGATCAAACTAAAAATAACAAATGGAATTAAATAAATATTTTTTAAAATAGAATTAAATGATAAATTTAAAACAGAAACATGTTCAAAACAACACTCCACATTCTATTGGGACACTTGCACCTTTAGAGAGTCATTATCAAATTATTTGTTTGGAAACTTACTTATTTGGAAAGAAGGAAGTGGGAATAAAGGTTGGGATTAAGAATAATATATATATATAAGAAGAATTTGGCCATTGTTCATGGACAAATGATGAATGACAAAGTATTATAAACTGAGATGTTCGAACCTTTGGTTAAAAAGAAATGACATCATACACACACAAACTCTTTGAAAGGATATAAAGTTTTATGGTTTATAGTTTGTTATTTCCTTCCTGAAGAGGAGTGAAATGAACCAAAATAGGTTGATTCCTAACATTTTGGGACTTAAGTGTATTCTGAGAAATAGTGACTTACACATTGGCTAAGCATCACACATTGGAAGTTCGTATGTCTCATGAGCTTTTAAATTCCTCCAGTGATCTCTCATTACCACAGATTCCTTCTTTCCTCTTTTTTATACTCTATTCCAGGCAGAGCCTAATTCAGGGGTGGGTCAGACAGAAGTTGCCTGGGGTGCTAGTATTTAAGAGGTGCTAAAAATATCACTAGAATTATAGCAAGATGGAAAAAATTATTTTTCCTAACACTGCTGTAATGGAGAGCACTTTGTAAGGTCAGAAAGAACGTGGTTATAAATTGTGTGGGGTGGGGCTGTGTGTGGCCCCTCTCCCAAGGAAATGTATGAATAATATTAGGAGTCATTTAAACTCAGAACCACAGGCCACAATGTAGAGTTACGTACAATTCCAGCAGATTTCTTTTTAGAGAAAGGGATTTTTGCTATAGGGACATGTGTGCTTGCCAGAGAGACAGAGATAGAGAGAAAGCAAGAGATCACCTGCCATGCTGCATTCCCTTCTCATCCGTTCTCCTCTCAGGACAATGGGCATGCATGCACATGCACCCAGCATGAATTTTAAGCCGCCAGGTCCAGGACTCAAACCGCAGTCAATTACATGGGAGTCCAGCAATGGAACCATTATGCCATCTCCATCAGTTACCATTTACATGTGATCTGCCAAACTAATCATGGTGGCCTTGCTAACCTGCCTTCTTAGCGGAATGACTTAACCATTAGAGAGAACAAATAGCCCACTCAATAAGAATGCAGGCTTTTTGTTTTACACAGTGGATACTCATGTTAGAACCTGGGATTGAAATTCTGGGGCAAACTGAGCACTGCTCCCAGTGGTCTTTCTTCTCCATTCTTCTCCCACACAGCCTAAATAAATACGGGATGCACACCTTTTTTAATGTTTCCAAAAGGACTGAGTATATATCAAAGCACCACATCAAGTTCAACTCTCAGTAAACAAGGCCATGTCTTCAGTATGTGTTGATTTTGGCAAAGAGTACCTATCTTTAAAAATCTTGTCAAGGCACCAGGTAATTAGGCTGCCTGTGGAGCCCCCTCTTTCTGATTCTGGCTTCAAAGGAGAGGCACCACAGGGACCAGCAGTTAGTGTAATGGCTATGTCGCTGGACTCCCACGTAGTCAACCAAGGTTCAAGTCCCAGATCCGGTGGCTTAAACTCATGCCAGACGCGTGTATGTATGTGCCCAAGATCCTGAGAGGAGAATGGAGAAGTGATTGCGACGCGACCATGCCCCCTGGGGGGTGGGGAGGTGATTTCTCACTTTCTATCTCTCTGTCTCTCTCTGTCTTTCCGGCGAGTGCACGTGCCCTATACCAAATACCTTTCAAAAAATAAATAAAAAAGAGAGGCCCCCCCATTATATAATGCCCCCATCCTAGAACATCAAACCTGTCACTCCCATCATGAGGCAAGTGTGTGGCCATCCTACTTAAGTAGCAGGAAGAAGTAGGAGCAGAGGGTGGCAGTCAACGGGACTTCTGTGGATTCCATTGGACACACATAAAACCAGACCAGAAATCTTGGCCTGACAATACAAAAGGGCATTTTTGAGGAAAGAGACAAATGTTCTTATCTGATTCTAATTGTTAGGAAAAAGAGATGAACCACTATTAATTCCTAAAAGGATCAGGGGATATCGAGAGAACTGTCTGTTGATTTATTTACTTGTCTGAATACATCTCGGTGGGATGTTTGGCAACCCTTAATTCTTTAACCTCTGTTCTCAGCTCATTGAACACAATTTAATCTGAGGTGTAAAGTAAATATAAAAAAAAAAAAAAGATTTGTTAATGGCTGAAGAATAAAGTGGGGTTCAAACTGTATTTTCACACACCATTAGCAGTTTTCCTTAAAATACCTCGCTTTTCTTTGGCTCAGGTCACATGTTAAGTTGTTTAATAGACTGTGTCACACGTTAAGCAGCTCTCAATGTTATGATCACTGACTCTTCAAAAAGATTTGCAAGCTAAAGAAAAGCAAAAAAAAAAAAATCTCTTCTGGTGATATGTCTGTATTCTTTTTTTTCTTTTTTTTTCTTTTTTTTCTTTTTTTTTTTTTTTTTTGGGGAGGTTTTTGCTATAGGGGTGTTGT
>NW_006159849.1:5183057-5188856 GCF_000334495.1 Tupaia belangeri chinensis
TTGGAGAGGTTTTTGCTATAGGGTGCGTGTGCTCACCAGGAAGACAGAGAGAGACAGAGAGACAGAAAGCAAGAAATCACCCCCCAGGGGGGATGGCCATGCCGCAATCCCTTCTCCTCTCGGGATGTTGGGCATGCACACACACGCGCCCAGCATGAGTTTAAGCCACCGGGTCCGGGACTCGAACCACGGTTGACTACGTGGGAGTCCAGCGACATAGCCATTACCCTAACTGCTGGTCCCAATATGTCTGTATTCTTGAGTTCCAGCTGCCAACTGAACAAAATCTTCACTGAATGTCAGGCACCGTAACAGGACTAGACTTTTGAGGGCCCTGCCCTGGTGTCCTTGGAGTCTGGCAGTAGCAAGGTTTTGAAAAACGTCCACCAGGCTAAGATCGAGATGTCCTGACATTCTGGGCTATTCCATCTATAATCTCCTAGGGAAAAGCCACTGCCCATCTCAAAATAAGGATGTTGGACCAAATGGCCTCAAAGGACTCTTCAAGCTTCTGAATTTGAAATCTTGAATGACACTTTTATTACAGGTAATGAGTTCTAATTAAAACAAAAAAAAAAGACACTTACATTGAGCTAAGCATTTTATACACATTTCTCATTCATCTTCCCAGCTGTCCTTCAAAGTAGGCACTTAAAAACCTGTCTTGGGGCCAGCAGGTGGTGTGGTGGTCAAGGCACTGGACTCCCACATGCAGACCACGTGTCTAGTCCCAGATTTGGCAGCTTACTTTCCCACTTTCCCTTTCTCTCTCTGTCTCTCTCTGGTCAGATTTTAAAAATAAATAATAAAATTAAATAAATTATTACTTAAAAAAATAAAAAGAAGTCTTCGGAGGGGGGGAACAGAACTCAAGGCCTTACACTAGCTTGTCTTTTATACCTGCCTCTAAGATTTGTCCCTGGTTCTCAGCAGCCTCTTTCAGGTCCTGGCTGGGACCTACCAGTGGTACAGTTCTGCACAGTTCCACCACTAATTTCCTCCCGGTGAAACGAACAGCCTTTCTGGGTTTCCTTTGCACCAAGCTCCAGCAACGGAGCAGCTACTCCCGGGGAGGCGCTCTCTCTCCAGGTGGGCGGAATTCCAGATTGACGGACGGGTGCTGCGCATGCTCTTAGACGCTCTCGCAGCTGAGTGCAGAGGCGTTCTCATAATTTACATGCTCCGTTTGAAATATAGATGCTGAAGCGACAGAATTATACATCTGTTCCCTTGACTTTTTAACCAAAGAGTGCTAGTTTATTGCTGAGCTTAAGGATAAAAGAAGCAAGAAATGAAAGTTGGGTTGAGTTTTTTTTTAAGTTTCCTCCGAAGTAAGTACAATCAGATGTTGGATTCTCAGCCCTGATGTGGAAGGATGCTCACTTCACTTTGCCTCTTGGTTTATCAGCTCGTTTTTTGTGAGGTAACACTTTTCATTACAAAAGAAAACCGAAGCACCCTATAGAACTATTTTCCATTAAATGCATCAAACAGTCCCAATGTTGTGGTGCCAGAAAAAAATAAATAAAACAGGAGTGATATCTAAACTGATTTATGAGGTTTTGTAGGGAAGCAACTATCCTTTCATCTCTGGATACACAGTTTATCTTTGACCCTGAGGTACAGGCTGGAATTCTGGGAAAGGCACCTATTCAGAAATAATCTATCCAAGACCTGAGGAGTTCCATCATGAGGCAGAGATCAAACGCCTTTTATATACCTTCTGGTCCAGGATTAACATTACAGACCTATTATAGTTTAATGCACAAATAAAGGCTCAATGAGGGGAATCTGCAGACTTGGCAAACACCTTCATCCAAAAGAACAAATTATGTGTGGTTTAAAACCCAGAATTGTAGCTGGGATGAGTCTTTTTGAAGGGTAGGAAGGTAAATGAGTTAGTGGTTTGACGTGTCTTTCATTCATGAGGGAAATAAAATGTCAAAGCAGTAATGTCCACCCCAGCTCTGAGAAATGAATGTTCATCTAGGATGCATGGCACAAGAAATGTCTCTGCATCTTTCCCACACTTTCTTTTTTGGCCAAGAGAACCCTTTTCTCCTGGACCAGGTTTTATAGGCAGTTTCCAGGTGTATCGCTCAGAGTTCTCACAGGTTTCTACACCTGGAGATCTGCACAAAACTGTATCAGATCAGGTACACAATTTTCTTCAGAAAATGGAGAGATGTCTGAGCACCTAGAAAAACTAGGAGCAACACCCTGTAGGGGGCACAAACAAGGCTATACTTGGCTCAAGGGTCTCTTCTGGTTTCCAGTAGTTTTATCTATTCTCATGTCTTCGTTTTCCTGGTCAGGGAGAATTGTCCAAGGATGACACTTTACCCAAGCCTGAACAACCAGAGTTATTTCTCAGGATTTTTAGCTGGAATAAGAAGAGGAATTCAGTATGCTTAGTGGTGAATACTATTAAATGTGATGCCTGGGAGGGACTTAGTCCACATTGAGAGAGAATGATGCAGAAATGCAACAAGAGGAGACATTTCAACCCAAATGCCCCCGTATGGAGGAATGGATTGAAAAACTGTGGCACATATACTCTATGGAATACTACTCAGCCATAAAAACCAACAAAACCCTGGCTTTTGACAAAAAAATAGAAGAATATGGAAGATTTACTGCTGAGTGAGGCAAGTCAGGCTATGAAGAAGAGACATTGTACGTCCCCACTTAACACATACCGAATGTCTGCACCCTATGACTGAAACTGATTGACTAACAGTTGTACAAACACAAGAGATGAGTGTGAATGTCAGATGAGGGTATGTGGAGGAGTGGGGCCTAACGAAGGACATTTGGAGAAGGGATACGGAGGTAGAGCATTGACAGGATAGGGAGGTGTGGTGTTATCTGTTGAAGATATTTTGATCAGTGGGACTGGGGAGAAATGTTCACATATTGAAATGCTCACATTGTAAGATAAACAATGTGACAGAAAGTATATACATAAAACAAATAAGAAATAATGTGAAAAAGAAAAAAAATCTAGAAATGGGTCTGGAGGGAGAAGTCTCAGCAGTAAGTCTTCATTTTTAGTCCCTGAAAGCAATATTTCACAGCCAAAGTACAGTAGCCATCTTAGAATTGATTGCAAGATATCTTCAAAATTTTTAAAAGAAAACAAAAAATCTTTAGAAATCAACAGATAATCTGAAGGCAATGATACCTATAAAATCTACACATAGTTCAATAAGTATAACATGACCCACACCTAACAAATCTCCCTCATGCTCCATTCCAGGCACTATCCAAACTTCCATCCCCAAAATAACAAACTCAGAATTGAAAAACTGTGGCACATATACTCTATGGAATACTACTCAGCCATAAAAACCAACAAAACCCTGGCTTTTGACAAAAAAATAGAAGAATATGGAAGATTTACTGCTGAGTGAGGCAAGTCAGGCTATGAAGAAGAGACATTGTACGTCCCCACTTAACACATACCGAATGTCTGCACCCTATGACTGAAACTGATTGACTAACAGTTGTACAAACACAAGAGATGAGTGTGAATGTCAGATGAGGGTATGTGGAGGAGTGGGGCCTAACGAAGGACATTTGGAGAAGGGATACGGAGGTAGAGCATTGACAGGATAGGGAGGTGTGGTGTTATCTGTTGAAGATATTTTGATCAGTGGGACTGGGGAGAAATGTTCACATATTGAAATGCTCACATTGTAAGATAAACAATGTGACTGAATGTGTATACAAAAATAAATAAATAAGTTTAAAAAAAAGAAGGGATCCTGTACAGAGATAAAAGTCCTGGTTCCAGTTGTTCCTGAGGCTCAGATGTTTCCTTGTCTTTTCTGAGATTTTAATTCTAAATCCCTCCTTAATTATACAAGAAACCCTAGTATTCCAGAAATTCTCCATTTTTGCTTAAGCTAAATACTTAAGGATTACGTTTCTGTCACTTGCAACCCAAAGAGGTATAACACCCACCTAATACAGACTCCTGTGGAGAAGTATATATATTCTTCTTCCCAACTCATATCAGCTTATGGAGAGTGTTATGTTTCTGAAAACTTGAACTTCCAATCTACAACGTGGTAAAATTGTCCTAAGTCTTTAGGATACACAGACAAATTTATTTAAGATTGACTGAGTTTTGAGAACAAGTATGAATAAATCATGAACTTGCCTTCTTCACATTTTTGAGAGATTTTTTTTCCCTATAGAGCACATGCATTCACTGGAGACATAGAGAGAGACAGAGACATAGAATAGGAGAAATCACCTCTCAGGGGGATGGCCACACACTGCAGTCCCTTCTCCTCCATTCTCCTTTCAGGATCTCAGGCACGCATGCACACGTGCCCTGTGTGAGTTTTAAGTCACCAGGTCTGGACCTTGAACCATGGTCAACTACATGGGAGTCCAGCAACATAACCATAACACCCTCTTCTGGCCCCATGCCTACACTCTTAATTCAGCATCCTTGCTTATTCTTAGTACCAGAGTGAGGAAATTGGCTCCAGGACCTCCAGGAATTCCAAAATCATGAATATGCAAATGCCTTACAGTCAGCCCTGATATTTGTGCTTGGCTGACTCCAAGGATGTGGAACCCCAGTAGGAAGGGCCAACTGTATTAGAGTTTAAGACTTTCCATGAATAAAAGATCTAATGTAGCAGTCTAGATAAAAGACTCATTTCCATCCTGTTTTGATTTGGCAACATCTAATATCTGGCATTCTCATCTTCAGTAGGTTCCAACTTGAGAGTAACCTACTTTCAGTCATTAATTCATTAACAGAAAGGTAGGTACTGGAAGAACAGTGTTCTTCTGCTCTTAGAGATTCAATGTTTTCTAGTGATGAAATATGGAGAAACTGTATATGTTTCAGAAAAAATAATGGGTTCTGATTAAGTATTTTTAAACAGTGTAATCTAGGAAAATTTGTCTAGTTTAAAAACCAGTAGTAGGTTTGGAAGCCAGCTAGAAGCCTTTTAGTTAAGGATGTCCATGTTATAAAAATCTTTCTTGATCAAAAAGGTGAATTACAGACTGACCTTTTTACAGATAGAAAGGCAAGTTGGAACATAAAATGTAACTGCCAGAAAAATCACTTTGAAATATTACAGACATGGAAAATAGTTAACTATTCAAAGTTAGCTAATACTGGGGCCGACAGATGGAATGGTGGTTAAGGGTGCTGGACTCCCACATGGCCAATCACAGTGCAAGTCTTGGACCTGCTGGGTTGCTATCTCTCTCTTCCTCTCTCTTCCTCTATCCCTCTCTGGTCAAAATAGATAAATAAAGTTAAATAAAATAATTCTTTTTTAAAAAGTTAGCTAATACTTATTGATTACATGCAATCTAAAACTTAATCTATGCAGCAGCATCTCTGAGAATTGTATGTAAGTATTTCTACTTTATGAACAAGAACAACTATATATATATAGATATAGATATATATAGAATAGTGTAGCTTGCACAAAATGTTACAGGAACTGTGTACATCCTAAGGAGAAAGAACATCATAAATAAAATCCATGTCAGATCAAAAATAAAAGAAAAATATACTACAAGACTCTGTAGTCCTCCCAAAGCCTGAAACCTATGCCACATATCTCAGAATGATTTTTAGACTTAAGTAAGGATTTAGAAAGTTCTGGTATTTGAACCACAGTGCTATTCAACTTATGGTCAAAATGATGACTAATAACAAAGATTTATTAAAAAAAAAAAAAAAAAAAAAAAAAAAAAAAAAAAAACCCCCAAAAAAAAATTTTTTTTTTTTTTTTTTTTTTTTTAAAATTTGGGGGGGCC
>NW_006159849.1:5189320-5199445 GCF_000334495.1 Tupaia belangeri chinensis
AAAGCTTTATTAAAAAAAAAAAAAAAAAAAAAAAAACTTTCTCCCTGGGTATTTGCACTTCCTGAAATCTTGCTCATCCTTGAAATTACATGGGTAAATTATTTCTTTTTAAAATAAAATCATTTTAAAATGTTATCACGCTTTTATAGAGAACTTGATGTCAATAGAAGCAGCCTAGATGAATGAAAAAGCATGCTCTTCTGTCTTCTCAGTAAACGTCTGGCCCATGAGACCACAGCTAGTCACCACTGCTCAGTATCAGATAAACCAAAAGGCAAGCAGAGTTCTTAAGTTAAATTTGAAGGTTCTAGTCATGCCACAGTCCCCTTCTTCAAGTCCTCCAGTGTGTTTCAGACCAACAGAGCCAAGAATTGAAACTGGAGGCACCATGGAGCCAGACCATGATTTCTTCTCTTTTTCTTTTGCCAGAGGGCACATTAGCTCACCAGAGAAAAACAGACAGAGGAAGAAGGAGCAAGCACTCCACAATGAGGTGTGGGTACACATGCTCTCAGGATTTGGGGGCACATAAGTACATGTGCCATGAATTTTTTTTTTAGAGGTTTTTGCTATAGGGTGCATGTGCTCACAAGAAAGACAGAGAGACAGAGAGACAGAAAGTGTGAAATCACCTCCCAGGGGGATGGACACACCACAATCCCTTCTCTTCCATTCTCCTCTCGGGATCTTGGGCCTGCACGCACACGTGCCTGGCGTGAATTTAAGCCATCAGGTCCAGGACTTGAACCGTGGTCAACTACATGGAAGTCCAGCGACATAGCCATTACACTAACTGCTGGTCCCTGCCATGAATGTTTTTTTCAAGCCACCAAGGCCAGGATTTGAATCGTACTGTTATCCATATGGGATCTGGTTCCTTAAACCACTAGGCCATGGAGCCAGCCCTGTGACTATTATTTAAACTACCTATTGAGGTATAATTAACATACAGAAAGCTATATGCATTTAACACGTACAACTTGATGAATTTGAGAACAAGTATAGACCCCTAAAACTGTTTATGCTGAGAATGGCAGGTGGTGTAATGGTTACCTGGCGGGACTCCCACATGGCTGAACACGGTTTTAAGCTGGCAGCTCAAAACTCACACCAGGCATGAATGTATGTGCACCCAAAATCCCAAGAGGAGAATAGAGGAAAAGTGATTGTAGCATAACTATCCCCCTGGAGGGTGATTTCTCACTTTCTATCTCTCTGTCTCTCCAGCAAGCACATGCACCCTATAACAAAAACCTCTTGGAAAAAAAATAATATTAATGCCATAAACCTCCAAGGTCCCTCCTACCTCCTTATTAATTATTATAATTGTCTTGTGTTAATAATGTGTAAGATCTACAAACTTTAGCAAATGTTTAAATATACAATACTCTTAGCCATAGGCACTATGCTGTACATTAGATCTCTACAATGTATTCGTATCATGTAAATAAAACTATGTTCCTTGACTAATACTTCTCCATTTCTGCCTCTCTCTAGTGCCTAGAAAATGCAACTGTTTTATAGCCAATATCACAATCATGGTATATGTTTTCCCATCATCCCCAAATTTCCTTCATGCTCTCTTTCAATCAACTCCTCAGTTTGGCTCTTAGCAACCACTGATCTGTATTTCTGTGACTATAATCTTACCCATAACCTAGGGATGCATCAGGGAGCATCTAATAACCTGCCTTGGGCCAGCCCCCTAGTGCAGTAGTTAAGTTCTGTGGATTGGGAGCTGGACTACCATGGTTGACGGTAGTTCAAATCTCAGTCACAGCAGCCTTGAAAACAAGCCAGGTGCATGTGCATGTGTACCCCAAATCTTTTTTGGGGGGGGAGGAGAGTTTTTTGCTAAAGGGCAAGTGCGCTCAACAGAAAGATAGAGAGAGGCAGAGAGACAGAAAGCGAGAAATCAGCCCCCTGGGGGGATGGCCACACCACAATCCCTTCTCCTCCATTCTCCTCTCAGGATCTTGGGCATGCACACACGCACACGCCGTGAGTTTAAGCCACCAGGTCCGGGACTCGAACTGCAGTAGACTACATGGGAGTCCAGCAACATAGCCATTATGCTAACTGCTGGTCCCTGTGTGCCCAAAATCTTGACAGGATGGAACAGTGTAGAAAAAGATTGTGGCATGACCACACATCATTAAGGGGTGCGCTCGCTCCCTCCCTCTCCCTCCCTCCCTCTCTCTCTCTCCCTCTCCCTCTCTCTCTCTCTCTCTCTCTCTCATAAGTATACAAGTACACATGCCTCTAGGCAATTCAAAATAAATAACCTGGGGCCAGCGGGTGGCATGGTATTTAAGGCACTGGACTCCCACATGGCCAACTACAATTCAAGTCCCAAATATTCCAGTTTGCTTTTTCATTCTCCCTTTCTCTCTCTCTTTTTCTCTTTCTCTCTGACAGGTACACATGCCCTATAAGAAATTTAAAAACAACAACAATAATAATAATAGTTAATTCTCGCTTAAATCAATAACCTGCCTCATTATTTCAGAAAGACTCACCATTTCCTTTGGGTTAGCTAATCAAAAAGCCAAGCTGGGGGACCAGCAGTTAGCATAATGGCCATGCCGCTGGACTCCCATGTAGTCGACTGCAGTTCGAGTCCCAGACCCAGTGGCTTAAAACTCACGCTGGGCACATGTGCATGCGTGCCCAAGATCCTGAGAGGATAATGGAGGAGATGGGATTTTGATGTGGCCATGCCCCCTGGGGAGTGATTTCTCACTTTCGGTCTCTCTGTCTCTCTCTGTCTTTCTGGCCAGCACACATGCCCTATAGCAAAAACCTCTCAAAAAATAAATTCATAAATAAAAAGAAGCCCAGCCAAACTTCTATGTACACCTTTAATCCTATAATAGCTAAGGATCATAAACATGATACTGATTCTAAGTGCAAAGCATAAGACCACAGCAATCCGGGGTCAATTCAGTTACTGAGGAATGTATTTATTATACTGCCAAATAATTCCAGCAGTCTATATTCCTATCAATAGCAGGCCATGTAAAAAGTCATGGTGAGGGCCAGCAGGTGGAGCAGTGGCTATGGTGCTGGACTTCCATGTGGCCAACTGCAAATCAAGTCCCAGACCTGGCGGCTTTCTCGCTTTCTCTCTCACGTGTGCCCTATATCAAATTCAAAAATAGTAGCAATAACAAACAAATAGAGTTAAATAAATAATTCTTTTTTTTTCTGAGAGGTTTTTGCTATAGAGCATGTGCACTCGCCAGACAGAGAGAGACAGAGAGACAGAAAGCGAGAAATCACCCTCCAGGGGGATGGCCATGCTACAATCTCTTCTCCATTCTCCTCTCAGGATCTTGGACATGCATGCACACGCGCTCGATGTGAGTTCCAAGCCACAGGGTCTGGGACACGAACCGCGGTCGACTACATGGGAATCCAGTGACATAGCCATTACGCCAACTGCTGGTCCCAATAAATAATTCTTAAAAAAATAATAATAATAAGTCATGGGGACCAGCAGTTAACGTAATGGCTATGTTGCTGGACTCCCATGTAGTTGACCATGGTTCGAGTTCTGGACCCAGTGGCTTAAACTCACACCAAGCGCATGTGTGTGCTTGCCCAAGATCCCGAGAGGAGAATGGAGAAGGGATTGCTGCGCGACAATCCCCCCTAGAGGGTGATTTCTCACTTTCTATCTCTCTTTCTCTCTCTCTGTCTTCCTGGCAAGCACATGTGCCCTATAGCAAAAACCTCTCCCAAAAATAAATAAATAAATAAGTCATGGTGGGGGAACCAGCATCTGGCGTGGTTAAGGCACTGGACTCCTACATGGCTGACCATAGTCCAAGTCCCAGATCCAGCAGTTTGAAAATCACACCAGGCGCTTGTGTGTGCATGCCCAAAATCCTGAGAGGAGAAAAGAGGGGTATTGTGGCAAGGCTATCCCCCTGGGTAGGGAGGGGTGATTTCCTACTTTCCCTTTCCCTCTGGCAAACACACACACCCTATGACAAAAATTCTTTATATTAAAAAAAAGAATTCATGGTGGGCCAGTCAGTGGTATGGTAGTTAAGGCAGCTGAATCCCACCTGGCCAACTGTGCAGTTTGAGTCCTGACCCAGACGACTGAAAAATACGCTGGGCACTTGCGCATGCATGCCCAAGATCCCAAAAGGGAAAATGGAGAAGGGATTGCAACATGACCATTCCCTATAGTGGGTGTGTCCTCATTTTCCCTCTTTCTCTCTCCCTCCTCCAGCAGCCACAAGTGCTGCTAGCACATTTAAATAAATGAATAAACAGTTTTGATACTTCCAAATAAGAGAGAATACACTTTATATATGAATATGAATGTTCTCAAAGATACAGTGTTAAATAAAAAAAACACACTAAAGGAAAAAGAAACATTTTCATTGATGAGAGGGAAGAAGACTATATAGGAATAGACAATTGTCCCTGAAGAGGTAAACTGGATGGCCAAGGGAGATGGATAGGAAATGAATTTTCATTGTATACACTTTCATGTGCTTTGATGTTTGAGCTATGTAAATAAATTACATTTTTTTTAAAAGTCATGGTGGGCTTTTACTCTCAAAAAAAAGAATGCACTGATTATTTGCAACATACCAACACTTGGCCTAGAACTTGATGGGACAAAGAAAAATCTGTTTAGATAAACTATTTCATCTCTGTACTCTCAATTTCTATACCACTTATTGTCTCTACCATTTATTTGACTATCATATTTTATATTGTATCTTATTTTTAATTGTCCAGAAGTGTTTAAAGAATGTATTATTTAATTTTTCTTAGATTTTTATGTCTCATCAATTAAAATAATTTACCAGTTTCTACAAATGGATATTATCTTACTATGTAAATTATTGTCTTTTGATTTCTAAAAACTGCATCTATGGGCCAGCAAGTGGTGTGGTGGTTAAGGGTGCTGGATTTCTACATGGCCAACCACTGTTCAAGTCCCAGACCTGGTAGCTTACTTTCTCACTTTCCCTCCCTCTTTCTCAGTCTCTCTCTGGTCAAATTAATAATAATTAATTAATGAAATAATTCTTTTTAAAAAAAACTACACCTACCTATATTTTCAAAGGGAAAAGTTAAAATACCTTATACAATAATATGCTAATATTTTTCCCTAATAGAACAAAATGCTATATTACAGTCAAGATTAAAATCCCCATTTGTGGGAATAGAAGATAACGTATCAGTTACGTCTCTGGACTCCCACATGGCCAACCCACAGTGCAAGTCCCAGACTCCATGGCTTCAAAATCATGCTAGACAGTGTGTGTACTTGTCCAAAATCCCAAGAGGAGAATAGAGGATAAGGGATTGCACGTGGCCATCCCCCTCAGTGAGTGATTTCTCTCTTTCTCTCTCATGGTGTCTGTCTCTCCCTCATCACCCACCACTAGCACACGCCCTCAGGCAAAAACCTCTAAAAAACAAAAACTCTTCTTCACTTTGCTCATCTTCTCCCTCAGTGAGATTAAGTAACCATAGCCAGGTTAGGATGTATTCTTCTAAACCTGTTTCTGTGTTTTTACACTTACAACTATATATTGCAAATAATAGCATTATGTGGGTGTGGGTTTTTCCTTTTTACCTGTACATCATAATGTATGTCCTGCTAGGCATTTGTCTTTACTTTTTCCTAAAGTGAAAGATATTACTGTACATTTTTATTATGTATAACATCACGGTGCATTATTTTTACTCGACTATCTTTTCATATTTGTATGCATACATTAAGCTCAATTTTTTCAAAGAATTATTTATTTTATGTATAATTATTATTGTTTTGAAATTTGCTACAGGGCACACACACTCGCCAGAGCACAGAGAGGGAGGGGGAAAGTGAGAAAGCAATCCACCAGACGTGAACCATGATCAGCCATGTGGGAATCCAGCGTCTTAACCACTATGCCACCTGCTAGCCCCTCAGGTTCAATTTCTTAATCTGCACAGTGTTTCATAGTTCGGATAAACTACACTACTCGTTTCATGTTTATGTTTGAGGGGTTTTCTGTTCAATGGCTTTGCCTTTGTGAACAAGGCTGTGCCTTCTGCATGCCTCCTTGCATCTCCGTGTACACTTCTCTCTGTGCTCCAGTGTCTAGCCTAGGCCATCTATTTAATAAATTTGCCAATTTGCTGAAATTTTAGCTAATTTGCTGAAATATCTCAAATACTGGCATTTGCTGACCAAAACATTGTGTTACATGTTGACATATTTTTATTTCTGTATCACTCTGCATTTTATGAGGTATTAATGTGCTATATGATCTCAGAGAAAACAAATAGAATTTTGGATATGAGTAGTTTATATAGTAAATATTAACTACATTAACTGATGGGACAGAATATATTTTGCTCACATTATTCCTAACACGAGTCCATCACTTTGAAAGTTCCTCATGGGGAACCAGCAGTTAGTATAATGGCTATGTCGCTGGACTCTCACATGGTTGACCGCGGTTCGCATCCCGGACCCGGTGGCTTCGAACTCACATCAGGCGTGTGTGCGTGCGTTCCCAAGATCCCGGGAGGAGAATGGAGGAGAAGGGATTGTGGCGTGGCCATCCCCCCTAGGGGGTGATTTCTCGCTTTCTGTCTCTATGTCTCTCTCTGTCTGTCTGGTGAGCGCACGCGCACTATAGCGAAAGCCTCTTAAAAAAAAGAAAGAAAGCTCCACATGGAGTTTTATCAGAACACTTTCAACCAGCTCTTAATCAAGACTCTGGTTCAGCATAGGTTTATCTTGAACAAAAGTGTCATTGCTGGAATACCTCCCAAGTCCTCCAGCACTTGTATTCATTTGCAAATACACCAGTTCACACTGCTTGCCCTCACTCAGACCTCCTGCATCTTCTCAGAGTGTGATCTGCATGCCTCTGTTAGAATTGTCAAAGGTACTTGTTCACTATGCAGATTCCTGGGCTCTGTCCAGACATGCTGAAACGGAATCTCAATAAGCCATATCCTAGAAACAGCATTATAAATACAAATACCAGGTGACTTTCATATACCTAAAAGGTTGAGCGCCTCTAATATAAAGATTCCAGGAAGGTTAAAGGGGTGGGGTGGAGGATTATATTTTCCAACTCCACCTGCTTTTCCACTGATTTTTGGCCACAATAATTGTTGACTCATTTAAGTTCAGGATGAAAAACCACCCCCTCTCTTTCATTCCTGTCCAAGCACTATTTACACAGCCTGATGTATATGTATTTCTTTTAAAGACCTGGGAATAATGAAGATGGAGGTGAGCATTAAACATAGTACACAGAACATGAATCAACTTAACTCTATTTTTTTTAATTACCAGAGAGAAAAGGAGAGAAAGCACTTCCCTGCTGAGACATGGTCACACTGTAATCCCTTCTCCTCCATTTCTCCATCCTGTTCGGACTTAGGACACGAAAACACATGCACACAACATGTTTTCCAAGCCACCAGGGCTACGATTTGAACTGCAGTCAGCCACATGTGATCTGGTTCCCTTAACCACTAGGCTATAGGGCTGGCCCAAGTAACTTCACTCTGAACATTAGACATCTTACCTCAGTTAGCTCTATCCACTGGTGGCAGATTAGGTCACTGTTTACCAGATAATTTCTTCTTCCTTCCTCTCCTTTCCCACTTCCTTTGCAGGGCTGTCCTTCACTCCATGTCTTTGGATTCAGCCATGACTTGCTTTGGACAATAAGACGTGAATATACTAGGTTCTTGGAGATGTCATGACACATTTTTTTCTGTTTTTCTATGCAAAAATGTGTCATGACTTTTCTGCTAACCCAGTAATATGCAAACATCTCCTAATATTATCAAGCAAAAAAGGCAGCAGCTTGAAAAACAAAAAACGTGGGTTTAATCTCCAACTCTGCCATTAATCAGTTTTGTGACTTTGAGGGTATGATTTAAATCAGATCACACAGCTAAGATCCCTTCCAGTTCTGACATTATATGAGCCCGTATACAACCATGTGACGTAATAAGGAAGAATTTCCCACTGAAAGAGGCAAAGGAATCAGCTTTGTAGCATGAGGACAAGCCTAAATGTGCTAGCTGTGCTACAGAAGGACACATTGGGTTGATGTCAGGTTATCACTATTAGGTCACTTGAACTCTTTCATAAAGAGCCCAGTTCTCCCCTTCACCTTGACAAAAGCATGCTTCCTGAGCTGCAGTGCCAGGTTAGTTCTCCCCTCAGCTCAGAGGAAGAATCAAGACCAATGCTTGGGACGGCATCTCTTTCTCCACCTTAGTGGTATCATCTCCACGTGTGCCCTGGCTCCCAGGCTCCTTCCTTCACCTTAGTCAAGATTGTTCCAGTACCTTCACTCACCATGGTCTAAGGCATACAATATAAAGGTTTAATCAGAATTGTCTGGGGGTCTTTTCAAAATACCATGTCCTAATACCCTGATTTACTCTACCAGAATCTCCAAGGGTAAGTCCCAGGAGTATTCATTTTTAAAAGGTTCTTAAATAGTTCTGGTGATTGGCAAGTTTTAAGCACTGCCTTCCCTCCCAGACCAGGAATCCCAGACCCGTGTACTGCCATGGTAACTTGCTTCGGTTGACCCATCCAATCTACTTTTGGACAGTGTCCAAGTCAGAGGGTCTTCCTAAAACTGAGTGTGGAACTTCAATTACCCCCTGTGAATTCCATTATGTTATTCTATAGACGGAAATGCTGATTCTGCTAACAGAGATGGTCTTGAGATATGAGATTATTGTTATCTTCTAGCTGTGTTGTAACAATATTTCCAGGTGTTTGCCATAGTGGTATTTATCCTCTAGACATACCCAGTTAGCCAGTGTTCCCATTAACATGCTGTCTCCAGTACAAAATGTTGTCTTGAAAAACACAGACTGTGGTAGAGAATCCCAAGTATGAGTCCTCCTAGGGAAACTCACTTTGTACCACAGCTAGAGGTAGAAGTTCAGGAATAAAGGAAAAGGGAAACTTGACTGTGAGTCTGACATTCCCAGTGCATCTCCAAATCACACAGTCTTCGTAGTAGGACCTTCCTGTGCCAAAATATGCCCTGAAGTAACTCTTCCCCTTTTCGGGGTCTGCCTCAGTTCTCTTCTGCATTCATTAACAATGAATGAAAACAAATGCTGTGGCAACCCAGTAAACGTTCTTCACTCTGCTTCCAGAATCCTAGAGAGAAACACTTCTCTTCCATAATTCACATTCAAGTCATTAGACAGAGACTCTGCCAAGATATATCTTTTCCTAAACAGAGGTAGAAGGAAAATAGCAAGATTTAGGGGTCGTGAAAAACAAAGGAGAAGAGACTCAACCTCAACAACTGAAAGGTTCCCCATCTTCCCCAGACTGTAGCAATACTTGATGGCCTTAGGCAGTTGCAAGTCGTTATAATTCCCAAACACTCTGCAGGAGAAAAGTCACCAATCACTATTTGATTTATAAAGTTATTTGACAACATCTTCCATTCAAGAGGCAAGGTATCAGTGGCAGTAAATGAAAAACAACCAGCCCACCTTATAAATATAGATGAGAAATGCAATGATGTTTTCATCAGATCATGGCCACCACACAGTGAGGATGACTCAGATGACTTTGTCCTCCAAGGTCAGAGAAATGGAACACTTCTCTCAAGAAAGTGGGAAGGTTTTGCAACAAGCTAAGAAGCCACAGTGAATCAAAACAACATGGTACTGGCACAAAAACAGACATGAGGACCAATGGAACAGAGTAAAGACCCCAGAAATAAACCCCCACACATACAGCCAACTCATTTTTGATAAAGGGTACCAGTCGATCCGATGGGAAAAAGAAAACCTCTTTAGCAAATGGTGCTGGAAAACCTGGGTATCCACCTGCAGAAAGATGAATCTGAACCCCTGTCCCATTAACAAAAATCAAATAAAAGTGGATCAAAGA
This sequence comes from Tupaia belangeri chinensis, assembly GCF_000334495.1. Classification (NCBI taxonomy): domain Eukaryota; kingdom Metazoa; phylum Chordata; class Mammalia; order Scandentia; family Tupaiidae; genus Tupaia; species Tupaia belangeri. Next base: position 5,199,243 of record NW_006159849.1, read on the forward strand.
TCTAAGCCTAAGACTGGAAACTATAAAACTACTGGTGGAGGGACCAGCAGTTAGCGTAATGGCTATGTTGCTGGACTCCCACAGTGTAGTCAGCCGCAGTTCAAGTTCTGGACCCTGGGGCTTAAACTCACACCTGGTGCGTGTGCGTGCGTGCCCAAGATCCCAAGAGGAGAATGGAGGAGAAGGGATTGCAGCGTGGCCAT
>NW_006159849.1:5199528-5224202 GCF_000334495.1 Tupaia belangeri chinensis
GCGCAGGAAAGGAAATTTGGGGAAAAAAATAGAGAAGTAAGATATTTGTGGGACACACATATGGTTTATTATCTGTTGATGAGGATGTGTATAGTATTTTCAATAGGACTGAGGTGTATGTCATGCTGGGTAACGTCTCTTTACAATCTAAATGATGTATAGCAATTGAATGTATAAATAATAATAAAAGAAAAAAACTGTAGTGTCAGATATTCATGTACAATGAAATTATATTAATGACTTTATCATTGTCAAATATAATTTAATAAGTAATAAATACACTCTAAAAAAAAAAACACAATGAAACTGGGTGGCATTTTCCATGGTTTAAAAGGAGGGCGGGGGGCAACAGATGGCATAACAGTTACATCACTGGACTCGCACATGGCCAATCATGTGGAGTCCAGTGACATTTCCATCCCAGACCTGGTGGCTTGAAACTCACACCAGGTGCATGTGCATGCATGCCCAAAATCCCAAGAGATTGGAAAAGAGGTGATCGTGGCATGGCCATCCCCCCCCGGGGGGGGTGGGGGAGGAGTTCTCACTTTTCTTCTCACTGGCTGTCTCTCTCTCTGTCTCCAGCGAATGTAGGTACCATATGGCAAAATCATCTTAAAAAAAAAAAAAAGGGAAGAAATGGTGTGACAGCCATGGTGGCTGGCTAGCCTGGTCCTTACAGAAGCCAAGCGAGTTAGTAGTGTCACACTGAGAACGCCTACGTGACTGAACCTGCATGAAGAAGCCAAAGCCACGATGTTCTCACCACACCCGCAGGCATCTGTGAACCATAACCATTTTTTTTTTTTGAGAGGTTTTTAGCTATAGGGTGCATGTGCTCGCCGGAAAAAGAGCGAGCGGCCGAGAAAAAGAAATCACCCACCTGGGGGATGGCCATGCTGCAATCCCTTCTCCTCCATTCTCCTCTCAGGATCTTGGGAACGCACACACATGTGCCCGGCGTGAGTTTAAGCCACCAGTTCCGGGACTCAAACCGTGGTCAACTACATGGGAGTCCAGCAACATAGCCATTATGCTAACTGCTGGTCCCAAGCCATAACCCTAATGACCAATCTTCCCAACTACCCTCACCCAATGCAGCACAATGTGCTTGTCCATCAAGACTGCTCTCAGTCATTTGTTTTATTGGAAGTACTTCAAGTTTAATTAATACCTGCCCTCTTCACAGTACTTCTCATCCTTAGTTCTCCCCCTTGCTCAATCCTGTCCTTTCTTGGAGAGAAGAAGTACAATTCAGCACATATGGGCATAGGTTTCAGAGACAGAGAGATTTATTATTATGGACAAATTATTTAACTACTCAAGCCTCACTCTCTTCATTTGTATTTACAACTAACACTGAATTTAAAATAAAACTTGGTACAACACAAGGACTAAATAAATACTAGCCAAGCCAGTGGCCCAATGTGGTCACACTTGTGTGCATGGGCACACACTTACACTCATGCACAACAGGGTATTATGGAAAGCTCATGGGAATAAAATTCAAAGGACCTGAAACCTCAAGCAATTCATACCCCCCTCTATGGGCCACATGCACTGTCGTCTCTACAAATTTGTCCAAGATAAAGAGTCCAAGAAGTCTGAATCAACATTAAAGCAACTTTAAATGGACTGGTATGGAGTGCTCTCCAAGACACATCACTAAGTGAAAAAAGCTAGATGCAGAACCATGCACACAGTGTATTTCCGTTCATGCAAAAAGAAATAACTAAATATGCTTTCATCATCATAGACCATCCCTAGAGGGACACATGAGGGGTCAACAACAGTGGTTGCCTCTGGAGAGGGATTCAGAGGGCACGAAGAGGTTGATTTGCTTTGTACTACATACACTTTGTAGTCGTATATGATGTACGTGCTTCACACATTTTTTTAAGGTTTTTGCCATAGGGCACAAAGACAGTTTGAGGGAAATGAAGAAATCACCCCTGCCCTCAGGGGGAATGGCCACACCACAATCTCTTCTCCATTCTCCTCCTGGAATTTTGGGCATACATGCACATGTGCCTGGCATAATTTTCTTTTTTTCTTTCAAAGATGTTGTTGCTATAGGGCACATGAATTCACCAGAGAGACAGAGAGAGACACAGAGAAAGAAAGTGAGAAATCTCCTCTCAGGATTTTGGACACGCATGCATATGAACCCAGTATGAATTGTAAGCTGCCAGATCCAGGATTCAAACTGCAGTCGATTATGTAAGAGTCCAGCAACTTAATCATTATACCTTCCGCTGGTCCCATGCCTGTCATGATTTTCAAGCAGCTGGTTCTGGGACTCAAACCACAGTCAGTCCCCATGTGGGCATCCAACGTCTTAACCACTGTGCCACTTGCCCACACACTTTAAAATTCAGAAAAAAAGCCCACATTGTAATAAATATAACTGATTTTTGTTATAGCACTTTTCTATCTACATGTAGTTTTCTTTCATAACCATTATAGAACAGGCTGAATTCTAAGGAATCTTAAGGCTAAAATTTTCCTGCTTAATAGTCCTTAAAACCACTTGATTTCCCTCGTAGGCTGTGAAAGGTGAGACAAGGAGAAGGAAATACCTTCTAGGGAAGGCCATGGGTCAAAGGAGAGAGAAGATCAGACACTTTTATGTACGTTATCTCCTTCAATCCTTAACACAATTCTCTGTGCTATTAGTTTTCCCACTGTACAGATTAAAAAAAAAAAAAAGGAAGCTAAAAGAGATAAGATGGTTTACCAAGGAAGAACAGAATTTTATTTTTGTTTTTGTTTTTAATGTTGTTTTGTTGTATTTGTTTTTTCTAGAGGGAACAGGTGCTTGCCCGAAAGAGAGCGAGAGAGAGGAAAGAGAAAGCACTTCCTCCCTATGTAGAGCTGAGTTTTAAATCCAGGCTGAACTTAACTCCAAGCCTATGTGCATGCTGCCTCCTGGAAGTAATCTAAGGAAACAGGTTCACATTAAGAATATCATTCACCTAAGAGGGTGGGGAGAGGAGGGGAAATGCCACGTAAAGATAGACTAAAGCTGATTTAGTTACTACCAGGCACGCCTGTTTCCTGTTGTAGGCCTTTCAAGCGTCAGGGTACCTTCCTAAGACACACCTCTGGTTCATGCCTCAGATGGCCTTCTGGACAATTTTGCTTTACTATGTGAAATGGCTTTTTTAAGGAATTTCATCTCACAAGATTAATGCTATCATCGATGCACAGATAAGCAGCAAGTCATGGTTCTACTGGGTCTTCCTGCCATGTGACAAGTATGTGGCCCACCAGGATTCAAACTTGGACCTTTCAACAGCCAAGCCTTGGAGCCCAAGTATATCCATTCCTGTTGTTCTACAGATAGAAAAGAAGCACTGGGTCAGAGACCAGATCCCCACCTCTCTACCCAGTGTCCTTCCTCCTAACCAAGATGTTGCTGCCCAGTGAGCTGTTTTTCTGGAAGATGGTGTAGGACACTGACTAGAAGTAGGAATCCTGACCTGGAATTTTTTCCCCCTCTGTTTCTTCCCATATGTATGATGCTTTCTTTCTTCTTTTGGAGAGGTTTTCACTATAGGGCACATGCACTCACCAGAAAAACAGAGAGAGACAGACAGGAAGCTACAAATCACGCCCCAGAGGGGGATGACCACACCACAATCCCTTCTCCTCCATTCTCCTCTCGGGATCTTGGGCATGCACTTCCCCACGCCCAGCAAGATTTTAAGCCACTGGGTCCAAGGCTCGAACCACAGTCAACTACATAGCCATTATGGGCGTCCAACGACATAGCCATTATGCTAACTGCTGGTCCCCCATATGTATGATATTGAGCAAATAGCTTCACTTCTCTATGCCTGTGTCCTTAAATTAAAATAAGGATATCTACTTCACAGGTTAAGCTTTGTGTAGATTAAATAAAATAAGGCTTATAAAGTATCAGACAAAAAGAAGTGCACAATAAATGTTAGCTATTATTATTTTTTTAATAATTATTTATTTTTTTATTCTTTTTTTTTTTTTAGTTTGATCAGAGAGACATAGGGTGAGAGTGAGAGAGAGAGGAAGTGAGAAAGCAAGTCATCAGATGGAAGTGAGAAGGCAAGTCATCAGATTCAGGACTCGAACCCCGGTCGGCCACGTAGGAGTGTCCAGCGCCTTAACCACCACACCACCTGCTGGTCCCAGCAATTATTATTATCATCTAATTTATAGTTAGAAATATATTTTATTGCCAGAGAGCATGTACACTTGCCAGTGAGAAAGGGCAAGAGACAGAGTGAAAAAGCAAAAACCCCACACACACACAATAGGGTGCATTCATGCCTCAATCCTTTTTCCTCCATTTCTTCATCCTGTCAGGATTTGGGGCATGTCTACACATATACTTGGCATGTTTCTCAAGCCACTAGAGCCAAGATTCAAACTACAGTTGGCCATGTGGAATCCAGCCCCCTGTGCACAGGGTTTAACCACTGCATACAGGGCCTGCCTTGAGATGTGAATTTATTTTATTTCATTTTATATATATATATATATATATGGGTGTGTGTGTGTATATATATATATATGTGTGTGTGTGTGTGTGTGTGTGTGTGTGTGTGTATGTATATATATATATAATATTTTGGAGAAATTTTTGCATGTGCACTCACCAGAAAGGCAGAGAGAGAGACAGAGAGACAGAAAGTGAGAAATCACCTCCCACGGGGGATGGCCATGCCACAATCCCTTCTCCTCCATTCTCCTCTCAGGATCTTAGGCACCCACGCACATGTGCCTGGCGTGAGTTTAAGCCACTGGGTCCAGGACTAGAACCATGGTTGACTACATGGGAGTCCAGCAACATAGCCATTACGCCAACTGCTGGTACCATGGGAATTTATTATATTTCAAGAGCCCACTACCAGGCCTCCCGTGAGGGGTTTCACAAGGAAAAGTACCATGGCTTATAATACATGGTTCCCCGGATATACAGAGTATAAGTATCTTACCTGTAAGGCTTGGGCCAAAGGCAACAACAGGAATTAGCTGAACTCATCAGATCCCACTCTGAGGTTTACATGAAGGACTAGTGCAGTAGGTGGCAACGACAGCAGCCAAGATGCACACAGAGAAAAGAGTAACAAGATGCTATGAGCAAAGGGAAAATAAAAGTCAATGGGAACCCAAGGAAAGCCAGAGGCTTCCCTAGAATGGAGCAGTCCTCTTTTATTAGGAGGGATTCCATTCAGCTCTCTGTAACAGTGATCCAATGACAATGGCTTGTGCACCTAAAGTTACTACCTCCTATAAAACATGAACTAGCAGAAGAAAGCAATTCAGGGCTAGTATGGCAGTCCTCAACATGAGCAGGGACTTAGCCTCCTTTCATTTCTCTGCTCCAATCATATTTGAACATGGCTGCAACCTCAAGGTCATAAGATGCTAAAAGAGGTCCAAACTCCCGAAACAAAGAAAAAAAACGAATAAAAAAATTGAAAGCCACAGATAAAAAAGTCAAAAAGTGCTCTTCCCTGTTGCTTCAGTCCCCTCTAGAGAGATTTCCTGAAGTTCCATTCATGGTGGCCCACCTGCATCTCAATGGCCACACCTACATGCAAACTAGGCTGGGAAATGCAGCCTTTTAGCTGGGCACACTGCCAGTACAATAAAAACAGGGCTGTGTTACTGAAGAGGAGACTGGATACCGAAGAGGCAACTAGCAGTTTCTGCTATTCTCCCTTTATCAAGCATTTAGCTGCCAAGGGAATGGGAAAGAAGGAAGGAAGGAAGGAAGGAAGGAAGGAAGGAAGGAAGGGAGGAAGGGAGGAAGGAAGATTGACAGACCTGGGCTGAGCCACCTGTGAGTGTCCAGGCCACATCCCAGCTTTCAAGCAGGTGCTAAGTGTTGAGGTTCCCATCTTCTTTATTTCTTTGTTTCTCTTTAAAATAAACTCTCATTTCAAAAAGCATCTTAAGGAGCCAGCAGGTAGCATGGTAGTTAAGGCACTGGACTCCTGCATGGCTGACCGAGGTTTGAGTCCCAAACCTAGCAGATTGCTTCCTCACTTTTCCTCTCTTTCTCTCTCTCTCTCTCTGGTGAGCACATGTACCCTATAGCAAAATAAATAATAATAATAATAAATTGAATTAATAATTCTTTAAAAAATGAAACAACTTAAGCAGGCCTCTCATTTGTTTTGCTTTTTTTTGTTTTTACTTAAAAGAACATAATGCATAGACCCAATTATAGAAATGTATCTGGCACATAGAAAGTTCTCAATTAATGTTTATTAAACTGAACTAAGTTCTGTGAACAGTCACACAGTTCTATCACTTATTTTTTTTTTGCGGGGTGAGTGTGGTTTTATTTAGTAACAAATAAAACACGCACACCAACTATCTACTTGTTTTCTTTTTTTTTTTTTTTTTTTTGGAGAGATTTTCACTGTAGGGCACGTGCGCTCGCCAGACAGACAGAGACATAGAGACAGAAAGCGAGAAATCACCCCCTGGGGGGATGGTCACGCCGCAATCCCTTCTCCTCCATTCTCCTCTCGGGATCTTGGGCACGCACGCACACGCACCCTGCGTGAGTTTTAAGCCACCGGGTCCAGGACACGAACCGCGGTCGACTACGTGGGAATCTAGTGACATAGCCATTACGCTAACTGCTGGTTCCCTCTACTTGTTTTCTTGACTGTGCAGCCTGGCATTGGGATTGGTGACTCTGATGGCCACCTGGGGCCTTGCGGTTCTTAGAGGAAACGTTGTGAGCAATCTCAGCACAGTAAGACTTATTTCACTTATTTCACTCATTTCCAGCTCCTTGACTTGTAAACTGGGAACTTCCAGAAGCCGCTGGGCAGCATGTGCTTTGTTTCCTTGTTGCTCCTGTAACCAACCTTGGGCATCAAGATCTGGCCCTTGAATCTCCTCTGCACTCTGTTGTCAGTGCCTCTGGGTTTCCACCAATTGCGTTTAATTTTGACATATCAGTCTGACTGGTGCCGAATGAACTTCTTGGTCCTCTTCTTGACATCTTGGGTTTCACAAGGGGTCTGAGGGCAGCCATAATGCTGGATAGGAGATGGCTGCCACCTTCACAGGCAGCGCCGAGAAAGCGAGCTCTCTATCACTTCTTCACCTTCCGGCTGCCTTCACTGAATCTTCAGATCCTTTATCTTAGAAGGCAGGGTCAGGGTTTTTGTAGTTGTTTTTCTAAGATTTTATAAATATTTCATGCAAAATCATCATTAATACCAAGCATAGACTGAATAGGTGCTTTCTGAGGTAGATCACACTAGGTCCATAGTTGCCTTAGTGTGTGAGTTGAAGAATGATGGTCTTTTGTTGATTTCATGGCCTGTCACTGCTGTGGTTTGACTTGTGTCCCTCACACGTTGGCAACTTAATCTTTCTGCTCTCATGAATGGATGAAAGGATGGCTAGCCCAGGAGTGGGTTCATTATCACTGGAGTGGGTTAACTATGAAAGTGAACTCTCTCAGTCCACTCTCTTTCTCTCACCAAGTGATGCCACATGTTTAGATACAGCAAGAGCATGCTGACCAGATGCCAGCACCATGCCTTTGAACTTTTCAGCCTCAGAACTGTAAGCTAAATAAATTTCTTTATTAATTACCCAATCTGTTACAGCAGCAGCAAACAGACTGAAACAGTCGCCCACATTGAATTTCAGAGCAAATTAGGGCAAATGAGCCTAAACCCACCACTTTTCTATAGGTAACTCCTGAATCTACAAGTTTCATTTCAAAAACCCTGATCAGAAGGAAACATAGTGGGAACCAGCAGTTAGCTTAATGGCTATGTCGCTGAACTCCCACGACTCTTACGTAGTTGACCGCGGTTCACGTCCCGGACCAAGTGACTTAAAACTCACACCAGGCGTGTGTGCGTGCATGCCCAAGATCCCGAGAGGAGAATGGAGGAGAAGGGATTGCGACATGACCATCCCCCCTGGTGGGTGATTTTTCGCTTTCTGTCTCTATGTCTCTCTCTGTCTGTCTGGTGAGCGCACACGCCCTATAGTGAAAATCTCTCCAAAAAAAAAAGAAGGAAACATAGTAAGACCGAGGGTGAAAGAGAGCTGAGTAATTGCCAAACAATCCTGAAATGACAGGAAACAACTGAAGACTGTCTCCAAGCAGGAGACAGAGGAAGCTGGGAAGCAAAAAAGTAGCCTGTATTCACAAAGTATATGAAGAGGAAAAAATGAATGTCATCTACACTAACCTTGCAGATTATAAATTTTCGAAGACCGTATCTTAGTTGTCACTGCTTCTCAGTGCTCAGCATTGCTCTGCCCACATCAGGTGCTTAATAAATGTTCATTGAATTAAATAACAACAGAAACTTAAATCTGAAAAATCAAAATTTACAAATTTATCTAAACAATTCCAAGCAGTTGAAGTTGAGCTTTGCTGTGTTGGAACAGACTCAGACTTTACCCACATCGGTAATCTCAAATCTATTTTGTATTTCTTAACCATATTACTTAGAATTTTCTATCAAAGTTGAGGAGTACTAAAGTGACTAAAACAAAGGAGAAGCCATTCTCAGAATTCCCTATTTACCATCATATAGACAATTATCTTAACCTAATTTATCCCAAAAATTCACATATAAGTTATTTTTATTCAAAAGTAAAATGACTGATTTGTGGCTCCATGCAGTTGTACTCCATGCCACTAAGCCTCAAAGACAACATGATGGGAATAAAATCAACAGTTAGGGCATTTGTCCCTTTAGACATTTTTGAGAATTTCATTACTCAGAATGGGATTGTACATGATAAAAGCACAATGCTCTGGGACCAGCAGTTGGTGTAGTGGCTATGTTGCTGGATTCCCATGTAGTCGACTGCAGTTCGAGTCCTGGACCCGGTGGCTTAAACTCACACCGGGTACATGTGCATGCATGCCCAAGATCTCAAGAGAAGAATGGAGGAGAAGGGATTGCGGTGTGGCCATCTCCCCTGGGGGGTGATTTATCGCTTTCTGTCTCTCTCTCTCTGTATCTTTCTGGTGAGCACACATGCCCTGTAGCAAATAGCTCTAAAAACAAACAAACAAAAAACCACTGTTCTTATTCACGATTATGTTTTATTTAAGATCTTCAATGGATTGTTTCTTTGTGCCATCTTTTGCCACAGGGTGGGCACCACAATGCCCTCTTTGTGCCATCTTTAAATTAAAAGAATAGTTTGTGACAAGAGGACCTAAAACCTAGGCTCCTTCAAATACATACCACAATATTATTAACTAGCACCCTCATGCTATGCATTAGTTATAGCTTTACTCATCTGACATAACCACAACTTTGTACGCTTTGACCTATATCAACCCATCCCTCCCCATCCACCACCCCCGGTTACCACCATTCTATACTTTGTTCCTATGTATACCACATATAATAAAGATGTATGTGAGATGGCACCTATTGTAAGTTGCTGGACAACAGCAACCATTTCACTGTGTACAAACATATCAAAATATCATGCTGTACATCTTAAGTACACGCTATTTTTAAGGTAAAAATAAAATTAAAATTAAAAAAAGGAACAAATTGGTGGGCCAGCAGGTGGCATGAAGGTTAAGGCACCTGGATCCCACATGACCTGCTGCAAATTTCGAGTTCTAAACCCGTTCCTTGAAAAACATGCCAGGTGCATGTGTGTACATGCCCAAAATCTCAAGAGAATAAGGGAAGACAAGGAATTGTGAGGTGACTATTCCCCTGGGGGTTATTTCTCTCTCTCTCTCCTTCTCTCTATCTTTCTATAGTGAGTGTACATGCCCTATATCAAAAAAAAAAAAAAGTGGTATGGTGGTGTGGGGGCTTTTTTAAGATTTATTTAATTTTATTACTATTATTAATTTTTAATTTGCTGTAGGGTACATGCACTCACCAGAAGGAGAGAGTGCAAGCTGCCAGGTCTGGGACTTAAAGCATAATCAGCCATGTGGAAGTCCAGAGCCTTAAGCTCCATATCATCTGCTGGCCCAGTAGTGTGATTTTCTAAACACTTTGGCTAGGAGAGAAAAAAGGAAAAAATCGTTCCTCTAATCCTTAACATGGGTAATTTGTCATAAGAAATTATCAGAGTTGAAGAAGATTCTTCTCTTTCAGTAGACATTTCTTGACACCATTTGTGTGGTAGGAACTGGAATATGAAGATAAATGAAGTAGTCTCTGCTTGCTAATTCAATCTCATGCCCAATGTGAGGTTTCCATCTTCGTTCCACATGAAGACCTCCAAATGCATCCTTTCAAAAGACAGACCAGTCCACTGATGGACAAGCCAACCTAAAAGATGGTCTTCCTTTTATTATCCTGTATCTCTTCTAAACTCTGATCATTTCTTCTAGAGATGCCTGAGGGACGTTAATTCTCTCTTCAAAATGACATTTCAAATATATGAAGACACTAATCAAACATTTTCCCTTAAGATAGTATTTCTCTAGTCCACAACCCAAATGTCTTCAGTTGTCTACAGTTAGACAGGACTTTCAGCTTTTTCACCATCCTCATCACCAACTCTATCAATATTCCCATTAAGAATACAGCTGGGCACAAATCCTGAGATATGATCTGATGGGGGCTGCACTATAGTTGGCATTCCCCTTGATCTGGATGTTCTATTTATGGAATCCAAGTTTGTTTTAGCAATCTCTCCTAGTTATAACTTATTCTTAGTTCCTTTTGAGCTTTGACTCCCTTATGAGTCCCAGATCATATTCACATAAGCTAACATCAAGTTAACTCTCCCTCAAAATATAGTTTCATAATTGAGTGGCAGTTGTATTTAAAATCCAAATATAAGATTTGCCCTTTGATTTATAGTCCCAGGGTAGCTCAATGTTACCATCAACAATAGTGGCCAGAATTCTCAGCTTAATGTCATCTACAGACTTGATAAGCACATCTTTTATGACTTTGTTTGCCATTCAGGATATGGTCCAGGCAAGTGGATCCATGAGCCATGAGACTAAAGACCTTCCTTGAAACTGATATTGATTTATTACTGTCTCTTGAAGACAGCCACAAATCCCCCTGACATCATTCTGATCCATGCCTTCCTAAATTGAGACATAATTTGTCTATGTCATTCCTCTGACAATCCTGTAGCAATTTTTATATCAAAAGAGGAAATGCAGGCTGGCAAAATAGCCTGGTGGTTAAGGGAGCTGGATCTCCCATTGCCAACCACAGTTCAAGTCCTAGCCTCAGCAGCTTGAAAAACATGCCAGGCACATGTACATGTTTGCCCAAAATCCTGACCAGGTAGAGCGATGAAGGATGAGACTGTGGCATAACCACTCCCCATTGGAAGGTGCATTCTCCCTTTACTTCTCTCTCTCTCTCGCAAGTAAAAAGAAATCCAAAAAGAAAAAAAGAATGCTAGTTGGACTTTATAGCTTTATAAGGTCTCAGGTAGCTTCCTATGATAATCTTTTATGATGACATTCCATGAGAACAATTTGGTGACGACTGACAGAAGAACACCCTGTGGAGCCATGCTACTTCTTAACATCAAACAATGTTTGATGTAAGAAAAATTATAGTAAACATCAGTAAAATTATACTTCAGTGCTTTAGTTCCATCTGGGGTAAATGAAATCTCTCCTCCAATTTTCTCTTATATGTATTAAGTTGTCAGGAAAGTCATGATCCATTTCAGCATAGAAAAATATATCATGGGCACCAGCAGGTGGCATAGTGGCTAAGGCACTTGACACTCCCACATGGCCAACCACAGTTTGAGTCCCAGACTTGGTGGCTTGCTTTCTCACTTTCCTGCTCTCCTCTCTCTATGTCTTTCTCTCGTCTAATTAAAATATGTGAATGAATAAATAAAATTAAATAAATAATTCTTTAAAATATACATATATCATGACTTTCCTGATGACCTAATATATCTACAGATTTGATAAACACATAATTTTTAGTCTTCTTAGCACACATGAAGTAATCATACCATTCCCCATGCCCAGCTTGTATCTTTAGCAGCGACATAAACTCTGATCATAGTCATCAAATCCAAATGTATCTGAACTCATAATTAAGGTGAAGTCAAAACAAACAAAAAAATAATAACAAACTACATGTTAAATAAAGATAGAAGAAGAGTAAGTTGCCTTACTGGCAAGGTTTTGGGGGTTTTGTTTGTTTGTGTTTTTGTTGTTGTTTTGGTTTTTGTTTCCTTGAGAGGTTTTTGCTATAGGACGCATGAGCTCGCCAGAAAGACAGAGACAGAAAGCAAGAAATCACCCGCCCCCCCCAGGGGGAGATGGCCATGCCACAATCTCTTCTCCTCTTGGGATCTTGGGCATGCATGCACATGCGCCCAGTGTGAGTTTAAGCCACTGGGTCAAGGATTCGAACTGTAGTCGATTACATGGGAGTCCGGCAACATAGCCATTACGCCAACTGCTGGTCACCCCGACTGGTAAGTTTGAGATAGGAAAAGAGGCATGAGTAGTTCTTCCCACCAATTTGCCAATTTGCATACAGAGAATACAGACTCTCAGACATTCCCCTACACAGGAGAGGCAAGGAACACCAGTATTGACGGTGGCTAAGTGAGTAGTCTGCAATTCTAGGGTTTAGAATTAGGAAGCCCCGGGACCAGCAGTTAGCGTAATGGCTATGTCGCTGGACTCCCATGTAGTCGACCGTGGTTCGCGTCCGGATCCGGTGGCTTAAAACTCACGCTGGGCGCATGTGCGTGCGTGCGTGCCCAAGATCCCGAGAGGAGAATGGAGGAGAAGGGATTGTGGCGTGACCATCCCCCCTGGGGGGTGATTTCTCACTTTCTGTCTCTGTCTCTGTCTCTGTCTCTCTCTCTCTCTCTCTCTCTCTCTGTCTGGTGAGCGCATGCGCCCTATCACAAAAACCTCTCAAAAAACAAAAAACAAACAAAAAAAGAACTAGGAAGTCCCTTTGCTTCTGGAAATGTTACATTCTACAATGTAATAGTAATCAGTAATAAAGGTAGAAAAGAATGAGAATATTCTAATCTCGAAATGCCGACTCCTTTGTTTTACTTCTTGACTGATTCAGAACCTCAGGCATGGAGTGGAGGTGCTGGTTTTCAGGTTCATTAAACATCTACATATACTATACATATACTCAGGGGGGAGTTCCCCAGCAGAGGTTGCCTGCTGGAGGAGTCCCATGATAAGGTGGCAATCGTTCCTCTGTAGCAGCCCTGCTCACCTCAGTTATATGCTGGAAGAAGGCCAGGGAAAGTATGTCCTTGGCATGAATCCACAGTGGATGCAAAGGTGTGTCAGCAGAGCAATCCATCAGCTGTGCTTCTCCAAGAGGTACACTTTCTCATTCTTTAGCTCAGTTGGTCTCACAACACCATGAGATTGGTATGTGTGCTTGTGAGTGTGCATACGCATGTGTGTAAACTTAATGAAGGTAGAGTATGCAAATGTCTCTACATATAGATGTAGTCATACAAGTAAAATTATTCACATATAATACACGACAAACATTATATATAAATATTAAATGTACTTAACAATTACATACAAAATATTTAGAGATAGATTATACAAAGTCCTGCTAGGTATTAGAAAAATCCTCAAATGTATGTACACACAAAGATGTAGATTCAACTCTTGATACGTTGATTTTAAATTTCTATAGAATTTTTATGAGAAAGGTAAGTGATAATAAATATGACTGTACTCTGTATACGGACAGGCCCTCCATGCATTTAATTCTTTTTTTTTCTTTTTCTTTTTTTGGAGAGGTTTTTGCTATAGGGCGCGTGCACTCACCAGAAAGACAGAGAGAGACAGAGAGATAGAAAGCGAGAAATCACCCCTCCCCCAGGAGAGATGACCATGCCGCAATCCCTTCTCCTTCATTCTCCTCTTGGGATCTTGGGGACGCATGCACATGCACCCAGCATGAGTTTTAAGCCACCGGGTCCAGGACACGAACCATGGTTGACTACATGGGAGTCCAGCGACATAGCCATTAGGCTAACTGCTGGTCCCCAGATTTAATTCTTATTATACCAGATGCCAACCTATTCCAAGGTATCTCTGTCCAGCAGGCTATGCCCTAAATACATTTTGACATAAGTCAGAAACCAAAAGAATTAAGAGCATGATAAATAAATGTTTGAAGTAATCATTACAATAAATATCATTGGATGTCACAGACCCAACTTTATATAATGTAGGACCAAGCCATCTCAAGAACTATTCTGTTTTTCTACACAAAAATGCATCATGATTTTTCTGACGACCCAATATTAGCCTTTCAAATTGGACCCTAGTTATAGAAACAACCCTAAAATTATAGATTTAGAATAGGAACAAAGAAAATTAATCCAAAGGTAATAAAGTCAGGTGGGTCAGTAAGAATTCTAGTCCCAGCTGAAAACCCAGCCTTGACACTAAATGATGTCTTTATTATTCTACAGGGAACTATGGATTCTCCTTATTTCTTCATCTTGACCTTCAGCCATTTCTTTGCTCTTTAGCACTACTGAGATTTTACAGAAGGAATTCCAGAAAGTTTCCTAATAGAAGTTACGGCTTTTCATTACACAATTAAACTTCTAAAGAGCAGATGATCTGGGACCAACAGATGACATGGAGGTTAAGGCAGCTGGATCCCACATGGCCAACTGCATGTTCAAACCTCAGACCCAGGTACTTGAAAAACATGCTGGGTGCATGTGTGTGCATGGCCAAAATCCCAAGAAGAGAATGGAAGAGAAGAGATTGCAGCATGGCCAGTTCCTCCACCCCAGGTGTGATTTCTCACCCCCTCCCCTGTCTCCAGTGAGTATAAGCACCCTGTAGCGAAGTGCACGTGACCTGATAATAAACTTTCTCAAACTCATTTTTAAAGATGTGCGACTGATATTGGAACATCTCAGGACAAGAGCAGGGTTAAGTAGAAATGCCCCGCATACTAGGAGAGAGCAGATAGCGTGAGAGGGATGGATACTTGAGTAAACTCAGTTCCTAATGACAGGAAGTAGATAAAAATACAAAGTGAGGACTGAGTGAAGAGAAGGGAGTATAAATATGCAAGTGTTAAAATTGAGGTTTTTGTTTTCTTTTGAGAGATTCTTGCTTTAGGGCACAAGTGCTTGCCAGAGAGACAGAGAGAGAGAAAGCAAGAAATCTCCTCCCCGGGGTAATGGCCACCCCACAATCCCTTCTCCTTCATTTTCCTCTCAGGATTTTGAACACACACGCACAGGTGCTGGGCATGATTTTCAAGCTGCCAGGTCCAGGACTTGAAACGTAGTCGGCCCTGGGAGAGTCCAGCCACCTTAACCACCATGTCACCTGCCAGTCCCCAAAACTGAGGTTTTAAGAAGATATTTGCACACTCATGCTCGAAGCAATATTCACAATAGTCAAAAGTTAGAAGCAACGTGTCTACTAACAGATAACTAGACAAACTAAGTGTTTGTGTGTGTGTGTGTGTGTGTGTGTGCAGTAGAATATTATTTATCCTTAAAAAGGATGGAAATTCTGACACATGGCATAACATAGATGAACCTTGAAGAAATTACACTAAATAAAATAAGCCAGTCTCAAAAAGACAAATTTTGTAAAATTCCACTTATATGATGTACTTAAAGTAGTCAAATTCATAGAATAGAAAGTAGAATGGCAGTTGCCAGGGGCTGTGAGGGGAAGGACTTATTGTTGAGGACAGAGTTCCAGTTTTATGACATGAAGAGTTATGCACATAGATGCAGCAATGCTTGCACATCGTGAATGTACTTAACTACCACTGATCTGTATACTTAGAAATGGCTAAGAGGGTAAATTTTAGGTTGCATGTATATTTTCATGATCAAAAATAAAAATATTTGTATTTTTAAGCAAATGAAAACAACTTCTAAGTGTCAGGAAAAAAGAGAAGGGAAGTAAGTGCTGCCTATTGTATGACTGCGCCTAGGTCTTGTCCTAATTCTGCCACCAAAAGGGTTAGAAGAAACAGAAATGGTTTTACAACTATTCATGAAATTTAAATTGTTCATGCTAGTAATAATATTACTGCGTTAGAACCCAAATCCACAGCAGATTGGAAATGGCATAAATATAATAGAAATTTTTCAGGTCAGCCCCATGGCCTACTGGTTAAGAAAGCTGGATTCCACATGGCCAACTGCAGTTTGAATCCCAGCCCTGGTGGGATTCAAAACATACTAGATACAAGTTCACGTATGCCCAAAATCCCCACAAGATGAAGAAAGGGAGGAGAAAGAGTTGTGGTGTGAGTGCACACTTCCACCCTGGAGGAAGTGCTTTCTCTCTCTCTCTCTGTCTCTCTGAAGATTGCATGGTCTCTTGGCAATTAAACGAAAAAAGTAATAGGAACTTTGTAAGCATTTGCTACTCAGAATATAGTCTGAGAGTATCTCAGAAATGGGCAATCTCAGCCCCTCCTGGACCTACACACTCAGAACCTGCACTTTAACAAATTCCCAAGTGACTTAACTATCCATTAAGGTTTGAAAAGCACTGTTTTAAACTTAAAAAAGAAAAAAAAAGGAATCATTTATTTAATTTTATTTAGTCATTCACTTATTTTAACTTGACCAGAGAGAAACACAGGGAGAGAGAGAGGGAAAGTGAGAAAGCAAGTCACCAGGTCCGGGTCTCAAACCACCGTTGGCCATCTGAGAGTGTCCAGCGCCTTAACCACCACACCACATAACATGCTGGTCCCCATACTGTTGTAAACTTTTGAGAACTGAGAATTGAGCAAAACATAGCACTTGGTCAGTTGAGATGGAAGGAAACATGTCATTAAAGTCACCTTACTGGATTATGAGCTAAACTGAGAAAAAGGTTCCTGTTTTCTTATTCTGTTGTCTTCAAAAATAATTAATGCCAAATCCACTTATTGTCTTCAACACAGAAAATGCTTAAATTGAAACACCAAGTTGATTAAATGTGTCAATGACATTTTTTGAAGATTCTATATAGTAGCTTTCATGGAAGTGAAATGATTGTTTAAAAGCAAAAAGTTAAGCTCCGTGCTCTTATTTAGTGGCTAAGGGTAGATTTGGTAGGTTTGAAATTCCAGAAACTCATCATTACAGCAGAACTAATGCATGGGATAGTAACAGAGTTGCCAGAGAAAGTAGTGACCCTCTTCAATGTTTGCGAACAATAAAATTCTGGTCACTAGTAATGTGAGAAAACCCATTAATACCCACAGCCAACTGGATTCACTTACTGGGATTAAAATGAGACACCAAAAAGAAAGAAAAGAAAGTTCCAATATGTTCATTGACTACAAGAGGAAAACATTTTTGATGAATATAAATATTCAAAATACAAAATGGAATAAGAAAGACAGAAAATCCATGTTTGGATTAAAATCTTTTCACTGGGATTTTTTAATGTGGCTTTTATTCTAATGTGTTTCACTTCTTACCTCTGAAGCAGTTTGATTCAATAAGTTTATACTTAATGCTCAACACAAAAAATAAGTTTCTGATAAAAAGATAAAAATTACTAACCTAAAAAGTAGAGCTGTCTAGGAAGGAAAACGATGTCTCTGACACCAAGGCACACTTGGCCAGAAAACACTTTTCCACTCACTGATCATCTTCAGTAGTTATTAACATCTCTGCCTGCTTTCATTTTCTTTTCCTTTGGCGAAGTTCCATCCCATCCACTCTGCCTTTTGCAATGTTAAAAGAAAGTAAATTGGACGCAACAAAATTAAGCATTATTTTACAAGTACAAACTGAAAATCGGCCTAGAGCTTGGCTTGTTTTTGAAACTAATGCTCATCTTAAACAACAATTCAGAGAGTCTCCTCAAATTTCATGAGCTCATCAGTGGCAAAATCATTTTTTAAAGTTTTTAAGAATAGGAAAGAAATTCTTTAAACCACTGAATTGCTTGGCATTTTCCACATGCCCACCTAGCACATTCCCAATGGGGCATGGTCACATCTCAATCCCTTTTCCTCAAATTGTCCACGCCCTAAGGATTTGGGACAGGTATGCACAGATGCCTACTAGGGCCAGGATTTAAACTATGGTCAGCCATATGGAATCTAGCCCCCTTAACCACCAGGCCATAGGACCAGCCCCCTCCATGGCAATCATTTAAAAAATAAAAAATTATTTATCTATTTATTTGTTGGGCTCAAACCACAGTCAGCCATGTGGAAATCTTGCACCTTAACCACCATGCCACCTACTGGCCCTATCTCCATGGCAACCTTTTTTTTTTTAATTATTATTATTATTACTTTGCTATAGGATATGTGCACTCACCAGAAGAGACAGAGAAAGGGAAAGTGAGAAAGCAAGCCACCAGGTCAGGGACTCAGCTACAGTTGGCCATGTGGGAGTCCTACGCCCTTACCACCATGCTACTTGCTGGGCTTGCCCCCTCACCCCATGGCAATCTTATAGTGAGACATTTGGTTTCTGTATTAAGATGACTAGGACATTTTAAAACTTGGTTTGAGGGTCCACAGGTAAGGCCTTAAGGGAAGATTTTGATATTGTCACAAATGTCCTACTCTCATTTCACCAGTCAAGTGGAACAACAGTTACCATTTTGTGGAGCAAAACAAGAAGGTGACAAAGGAACTTAAAACAGGAGAGGGAAGGTGTACAAATCCAGAAGCCACCCTCATCCTATGATAAACATCTGCAGGCTTCAGCAACCTTTGGTTGAAGCAATTTGACTAGTAAATATTTTTACCTCAGAAGAGAACTACCCTGAAAGCCTGAAACACTGGTGCAAATGTGGGAGGCATTCAGCTGAAACTCAGGGAACGGCTGGGAGTTCTGACTGGCTTGCTGTCACCAGTCCTTCACAAACGGCCGTGGAATGCAGAGTCAAGGTGGGGTCTGGGTACTGTAGTGGGCTGAACTAACTGTACCTTACAAGGGAACATGCTTTGTGGCCCCTAACAACCTAAAATCAGACTTCAAAGAAACCAAAAACATTCAAAGGATAGTTCCTTTCCTAAAAGGGAAGTTTAAGCTCTCCCTCCCCCATACCCTTACTGGTGAAAAGAAACTAGGATGCGGGAAGTTAAAAATAAATCTGTTCTTGGGGCCAGCAGCGGTGTGGTGGCCAAGGCACTGGACTCCCACATGGCTAACCATGGTTTGAGTCCTTCTCACGTCCCCTTTCTCTCTTTCTCTGTCTCTGTCTGGTCAAATTTTAAAATAATAATAAAGAAAGTAAAATAAATAATTCTTAGAAAAATAAATCTAGTACAAAATTCAAATAATATAAATGAAAACTTGCACTTGGTGTTCTTCCTAATTAACTCCATTTTGTCCAATTACATGAAATGAAGATTCTATAAACATACACACAATCCTATGTTCTCATTAAAGCTATTTTTGCATCAGTCATAAACAGCTCAATTTGTATACCCTCTAAAATGCAAACTTAAAGCACTATATGCATTCTCTTATAGCCCTCAGTGATCATTAAGAGCACTTGAAAATCCGTAGAATCATAAACAAAGAACCAGTTCACAGACACTAGCTTTTTCATCTAGACAGAGACAGCTATTTGCTTCAGCAAATACCAGGTCTTTTGGAAGACAGTGTCAATTTTATTGCTCTTTAAAATGCTATGTAAAGCATGGAACTTTGCAATTTGCACATTAAGCAATTACCATCTTTAATGTTAAATATATTTATGTGAAAAGAAAAAGTACATGCATACGAATATATAGAATTTTTATAAATCACCACCATTTACATTAGAAATTTCTTTATACAAACATCTTGGGTTTTTAAAAAAAAAAAATTAGGGAATGGCAAGAACCCTCTGAGACTGCAAAAAATCCAGGTTTCTGTTTAAGCAGCCTTTCACTGAGAGACGTGAGTGATGGCAGATGAAGGCCTCTTAAGAATAGACTCAACGGAAAATGACAGCGGTTCATTCGCTGACAGTTTTGTTCCAACTTGTTTGGCTACGAAAAGGTCTTTTGCACATCTATCTATTGTAAATGTGTACTTCTGGTTCTCCTTGACTAAACATTCTCTGTGTTTCTTAGGGGTCTCTTCAAAGGCCTCTTTGACAAATGGTGTTTTCAACTCAGGTCCTGAATTGTCATTAAGCGTCTGTTGGAGTAATGAGTGGAATGGATTATGTTTAAGTGGCAGAGGGTGCCTAGTGTTTTCTTTGCTGATCTTGGTTAAGATGTGTCCTTGAGCTGCCAGGGAGTCCGTGTCAACAATTGGTGAGAAATTCCGTCGGGGTGGGGAGAATGCAGACCTCTCAGGGACAGCCGGGTGACCCTGAAGGTCATTTCTAGAGGTCTGGACCTCAGGAGTGGGAGGCAGCACCAGAGAGCCTTCCAATTTCAGTGGCATCGGGTCGTGTTCTGCACCAAGTCCCTCATGGACTTGGGCTCCCTTTAAGTCCCAGCCCGTCCCAGGTTTCAGGGCTTGCACTGAGGTGGTAGCATTGAGCAGGCACTGCTGGTAAAGGAAGGTGTCACTAATGGGGCCACACTTGGGCCACACGAAAAATCGTGAGGACAAGGGATACTGTCTGTAAGTTGTGGCCACACTGACATTGGAAGAAATAAGTTCCATATTTCCAGACCCTGAATACTGCATGGTCAGATCAAGGCAGGTGGGTAAAAAGTTGCAGAAGTCCTTGCTTGGTGGTTCCCCTGGAGTGGGGCTGTAGGCATTTTTGTAGGCATTGTATTCAGGACCAGGAACCATGCGGTTGGGCAGGAACAAGGCAGCAGCTTGGGAAGTTTCCAATATTTCCCTCTCTTTATATTCTCTCTCCAGCATTATGTTTTCCAACTCCTTATCGGCAAAGGCTCTTCTTTTCCTCATCCTGTCACTAACTGGGGGAGGCAGAGGTAAGGTTCCTCCTACATAAGTATCCACTGGAATGGGGCGGTAGCCTAAAACAAGCAAATATCATACATGAAAGAGAATAGCATCAGGGAAGAAAAATCTAGACATCGTGAAGGCAACTACAAATGGGAAGAATGATTTACAGTTCACTGTTATTTTTATACAGAAAGCAAAAGTATAGGTTCAACTTAAAAGAGTTGCCTTTGGGAGGAAGGTATCCATAGTATAACTCTTCGTTATTGTTGAGATTGTTCTCACAGGTTGGTTTGCTTGCTTGCTTGCTTGCTTGCTTTGACAGGTGGAATTTGCTGATTGAAATTTTACTATTCTTCCCAGACCTCTACACATTAAGAAACAAAGCTACTCATCTTACTTCAATCAAGGTTTTATTATTATCCACGTTATCTTTTTTTCATTATTAAAAAAGACATCTATACCTAGAGCTGACGTCACTTTTATTTTCTAAAGGTGGCTCACTCATTATGTACACATTGTTACAGGTGTAGAATAATCCAAGGAGAACTAGGGAAAAAGAGAAAGAAAGTTAAAGGAGATCAGTGAGGAGGAAAAGAGAAAAAGACTTATAAGGAGGCAGAGAAACACAGAGAATTGAAAAGAGCTGTGAACTAGTCAAACCCACTCTGCGGTGAATAATTTAACCAAGCCCTTTCTCCTGACAAACAAAACAAAACCCCCAAATGAGAAGGGAGTCCATGCTACGTTGAAAGTAACTAGTCTAAAACATTTTTCCCCAACCTCTAATCATGTTGGCCAGATACCAAAAACAGTTGAACAAGCAATCATTAGAATACAGACTGAGTCATTGCACATTTCATGAACAGGGACAAAGTCGAAAACATAGATTTGTATAACATAAATAGAATTCCTGGCAGCATAAAATACTTTGAGTGTTTCATCAGCCCCAAGCAGTCACCACTATCAAATTTGTTTGAAGGATCCATTGTGATACTTGTGTTTACACAGTGACAAACCCATCATACTCATTTGCAAATAAAATAATATAAAATTTGAAAATTAATGTTTCTATCCCTACAGTAAGTTTTTGCCAGGAAACTATTTACTTGAATTAACTATTCCATTTACTCCTCACGCTTCTCAAACGGCTTTGGCACAAGTTCAATTTATCAGTGTGGTCTCGATGTTATAAATCTGTTTACTCAGTTTGTAACCAAATTCATTTTTATTTTTAATTCGTGAGAAACCACTCTAAGGTCAGAAGTAGACAGCACAGACTGAGACATGAATGAACTTTAAAACCTATCCAGGACCAACCAAATTCAGAAGCTACAGAAGAAAAAAAAGAACTCAAATGTCTACTTTAAAATAATCAGTTTGAATTTCATAAAGCAGCAGTGATTAAGGCAAATATAAACGTCCCCTGTACCTAAGGTTAGGGTGAATTTAAAGAAAAATGGTGAAGCAGAGTCAATATATTATTTGGCAGGACAATAAATAAGTTCCATACCCACATGAGGATACATTGGAAAATTCTGAAGAAAAATGACTGTTTCCCCAGGCTTTAGAGAAAGTGAAAGTGAGGAAAGAGAGATTGAGAAACTTCACACCATCAAGGTCAACCTCCATTTCGCTTGCTTAATTTGAAACCTTTTTCAGACTCTAGAACCTCAACGGTCAAAAATTGTAAAATGAAGTGTGGAATAACAGCAATTAATACCCAGATAATCCATGCAGGAAAACGGTACATGGAAAAAAGTGGGATCTGAGGTTGAGTGCCGTCCAGACCAGAGGTCTTTATTGGTCAGGGGTAGCTCTTAAACGTGATTCACTCTGTCCACACAGCTGTGACTACAACTCAGAAAAGTGGGTGTATTTTTTTATTTTAAATCTTTCTTTCCTGCTAGGACATCTGCTAGGGAATCACTTGGCAGTGTATTTTTGCACATCCCTCAAACGGGGACAAATTCCACAAGTGTTCCACGTTAACCCAGTCACTATTCAACAGCCCACAAAATTACCAGTATTCATCAACTGATGGGGATGAAAACCGGACAGCTACGTGAGGTTCCTTTTCCCCATCTTGGTTTTCTTCTTGGTGGAAAACTTCCTAATAAAGAGTACCTTCCCCTCAGATGGCTCCTTCACAGGTTAGTAAATATGCAGGTGCCTGCACCACTAGGTTTAAAAGGTTAAGTGATAATTGGGAGTTGATTTACCTTCTAAAATGCTTTTGGCCAGCAAACTGGGTGCCCTGACTTGCCTCTGATACACGGTTTTGCGCTCAAAATTATTCTGTTTCCCGGAAAGCCCCTTCTTGTCCTGTAAACACAGAAAACATAATCCATAACACTCTGGAAGGAGCTGGGAGTGAAAGACAAGGGAGAAAGAAGGGATGTCAGCAAATCCTCCAGAAACTCTCCCCCCTCCCCATGAAAAATGATTCCAAATGAAATTTCTATCAGCATCCCTTAATCCGAGAGCAATGAGGACTCCTTCCTAAATCACCTACTGGTGAGCAGGGCCCCCGGCTTTCTCTAGCAGTCACCCCAGACTATCCCTACAGGAGACCTGCAGCAGAGGAGGGGGGACATCTCAAAGAGCAGTGAAATCAGTAGCCCAGAGACAGCAGGAGTCCGGCTTCTCAGATAGGACCTCGCGGAGGTCTGGTCCTGGGCCACTTAACGCTAAGGCCAAAGGTGCCCAGGGCTGGCCAGTGCCGGAGCAGCAACGGGGACCTGTTTCTCCGCAGTAGTTGGGCCAGATGGAATGCTAGGGGATGAGGGGAACATATGAGGGTCTCCCTGGTTCTCCGCAAACTCCAGATTGTTCCCTGGACTCCACCGGCGCAGGAAGGGAACAGAACCCTTGCCGATAGCACTCTCACCCCCCTGCCAGTGTGTGACAACAAGGCCCTACCACGCCTGCGTCCCACCAGCTGGCAGTGGGGAACACTGGACCCGCGAGGACTGAGGCCCAAAGCCGGAGGTGGCTGAGCCGAAAAGCAGGGCCACCTGGACGAAAAGTGCGCTCTCCCCGCCCGCCCGACGCTTTCTGCTGCGGTCACTGCCTTTGGCGCCTATGGGGACCCACTCTCCAGCCCCTCTCGGTCAAAATGTGGAGTAATCCTCCCTTACCCTGAATCTGGACGGAGGCTCTGCGACGCTTGCCTCCCTCCGTTCTGAGCTCTCGGAGTGCAGAAAAGCAGGGTAATAAATACCAACTCCAGAGCCTCTCGTAAAGAGAACCTTCACTCTCCCAACTGGAGCCTCGCGGTGGATAAGACAGGGGTCCTTCCAGGGGTTCTCCCCCATTTTAAGTAAAGTAGCTCCGGGTTGCATGAGCTCGGGCTACGGGCATCTAACTCCCTCTTTATTTTCTGCCTCTTCTGTAAAAGGGGCAGCACGTTCTGCCTATTTCAAGCGACCTGTGACAACCCAAGGACTGCGTGTTCTGAGTGCAATGCCGTCCTCTCGCCATCCCCGACACGATCAGGTGCAGGGAATAAACCGCATGCTGGACGCCTGCGCTAGATCGATTACTCTTCCCCCGCCCCCACCACCACCACCATCTTTAAAACACAGGAAATAGAAATAAAAATACTTTATCATCATCCCCAGTGGGCCTAATCCAAGTCCTCTCGGCCTGCTTTTTAACATAAAAACTTTCCTGCTAAGTTCCTGAGCGACGTCCAATGCCCACGCTTCCTCCCTAGCCTGCAGCCGGCGTGGGCAGAGAAGCGCCCTGAACCTCCCTTCCGAGGAAACGCCACGCTGCCCAAGGCCGCCGGCACCGCAGTGTGGCCGGCCGCCGCCGTTCTCCGACCCCCCGCCCCCGGGCGGGGC
>NW_006159849.1:5225696-5267101 GCF_000334495.1 Tupaia belangeri chinensis
GCGGGGCGCGCACGCGGCGGCGCCGCGCCCCCGCCGCCGGCGTTCGCGCGGAGCTCCGGGGGCCCGGCCGGGGCGGGCAAGGCCTGCGGCGCGGGCTGCGGCCTAGGCGGTAGCCCTCCCGGCCGCTCCCCGCCCGCGCAGCCGTCCTCTTCCAGCTCCAGGCTCTCCACGTCGATCTCCCTGTCCCCCGCCGCGAGGCCTGCCTGCCCGTCAGCCATGGCGCGCGGTGCCTCGCTCCCGCCTGCGCTCAGAGGCCCGCACCCTGGGGAGACACAAAGAGACCCAAGACCCACCGCCGCGGTCAGAGTGCACCCTGGCCGCGGGTCCAGAGCTTCTGGTCTGCCCGCCTTGGCTCCTTGCGTTACCCTCGTTCTCTGTGCGTCCCTCACCTGAGGCCACACGTGCCTTACTTGTGTCTTTAGGGCCCCAGGGATCCACAACCCAACAAGAGCTTTATTTTATTAATTCGGAGTGCTCTGTGAGCACCTGACCTTTAACCGCGGCCCTCTCGAACTTTACAAGGACTTTCCCAGCAAGTCCCTTGACAAATCACAAATCACTAGAGTACTGTGTCCAACTCGGCCGGCCTGGACCACTTGTCAGGCTTTTCCGTACCCAGCTAGGATGGCCATGATGAATGAATATCCGATTAAGTTATCGTCTGTGCTATCACAAGGGTCCCTTCAGACACAGTGGAGTACCACTCCCTGCTCTCCAAATGCCTCTCGTGGCCATCACCACTACAAGCACCCCTCTTTGAGCTTGAAGAGGTCCGCTCATTCCTCTGGCCCCCAAATAACTGAACACCCAGGTTATGCGGTCTTTAGAGCCCCTAGGGACACTGAGCACAAATGAGCACATAGCTGCAGTCGGTCCAGCAGCAGCAGTACTTGGGCTGCTCCGGCATAAGCAGCAAGGGCTCTGAGTACATTGAGCTTGATTTACATCTTCAAAGCAAAGCACCCCAGTAAAGCAGAAAAGATAAGGAGAGGTGATTCATGCCCTTTGCCCTCCCTTACCCCCCAGCAGCACCACAGCACTCACCAAGAGTTTGAGGCCCAGGCTAGCAGCCGAGTCAAAGATATCCTGCTTTGGGACCTGTCTCCTGTGCTCGCTGTGTATGCAAACAGAAATCTGGCTCGCTCCCACCCTCGACGAAATCGGGACTGATAGCTAAAGGCCTGGAACCCACTGAACGATGGCTTGTGGGGAGATAAAGGGGGAAAGTGGTGAGTCAAGTCCTCGTGAGTCACGTCCTCAGCGACCTCGCCCCGCACATCCCGAGCTCTGCAAAGTTCTGACCGGTCCCTTTGCAGCTTCCGGCGCTTCACCCCCTTGAGGCTGCTTTGCGCTTCCTCTGACCCAAGCTGGGCAGGAAAGGTCGGGCCGCCTCCGACTGGCTCAGGTCGCAGGCTCCCGGGGCAATCGCGCGCAGATCGGTTCTGCGCCGCGCCACTCGCTGCTGTCTCAAGTCTCAGCTCCCCTTTCTAGTATTATCCGCCTGTGCCGCGCCTTCTGATTGGCCGATTGTCAGACGGTGTGCATACTGATTGGCCAAGGCACGCGGGCCAGGCCCTCTCCACCTCCCCGCGATCTGCTCGCGCCTCCCAGCCGCGCTCCTCCGGAGTCGGACCGCCCGGCCTTCGGTGCAGCGGGGTCGCGGATCCTAGAAGTTACACACGCAATGTGAAGGCGCCTGCAGGTATTTATCTCGCAGACTAAGAAGCAAGCAGAGATACACTCGCGAATCGCATTGTCCACAAGAGAAGGTAATAAACGACCAGGCAGACATCAGAAAGACTAGCAAGTCTACAGTTACCTGCCTCGCCAGTATTCTACAACTCAATCATTAACCCAAAGTTGGCCGCGGAAATGAGGTCTCTAACCCGGCGCTCAGTGGCATCCTCTCCACCCTCCCAGGACTAAATCAGTGGTCACCGTGAACCACAATTTTTGGTTAGCGCTCAACTGACCTGTACATATTTTTGTGGCTAGCGCGACTCATCCTTGAAAGCGTAAAACAGTTCCTCATTAATCTTCACCGAGCGGGTGAGGTAGGTGTCCAGGTCAACGGATCCTTTACATTTGGGGGCCATGTCGATTACTATTACAGTTAACTTGGAAAATGGAAATACATTCTATTAAGAGATTTAGGTACAACATATTACTCCAAGCATGCATTTCAACAAAGCTCTCCTTAAAAGTGGAGTGCCCTTTACTGTACATGAGTGTAATGATTTTTAAAAAAGGACTTTACCGTCTCCCTTAGATATCCTTCACAAAAATGTTTAACAACAAAGATTTCCGACGAATTGAATGAAAGAATTAGTTCAATTTAGTGCTGCATTATATTTCTTAAACTAAATGTAAGATCTTCCAAACACTTTTCTAATTACATTTTTTAATAATCCAGGCCTCTTGAGTAGGATCAGTTTAGAAAACAGATGAGGAAATTGGGGGTCATTGCTGTGAGCACATAGTAGGCCCATAATATCTGTTGAAGGAGTTATTGAACTGCGTTTAACTGTTCTCTGAGCCTTTCTGAGTGTTAGAAGTTAACCAGGCTCTCTAGAAGTGGGGACAAAGACAGTTTGGGAATTACTGTGCAACTACTGAGCCGGTGACAAGCACAGGTATTCTCAAGCTTTTAGCGATGTTGAAGAGTTCCCAGCATGCCCCGTGACCAAGCACTGGGATTCCGGCTTGTGCAGGTGTTTCTCCCCCTTGTGAGGTGCAGCGAAGGAAATAGAGAATCAGCCCCGGTTATTCCCCTCTGCTCCTTCCTTGCTCGTTGCTCGGAGCGTCTGGGAAGGGCCTAAGGAGCGGTGCCTGCCTGCCAGCTCAGACACAGGACAAAGGGTCGCACAGACTTTCCGTGCCTCTCTCTTGGTGTCACCCAGTAACACCAGTGAGTTTCAACTTTTGCATAGTCTAACGCTTATGTCCCCCCCCCTTTTTTTATCACTTACGTTGGGAAATTTGACTTCTCAATGCAGCAGAAATGAGTTATTGTTCCTGTTTTATCAGTGACGAAACTTAGGTTTGGAAAGGGGCGCTGGGTCATCCAGTAGTCCCGGAAACAGGCATGAACCGGGGAGCACCGTGGTTCTACATCGACCTCTGCTCCAAAGCATCAGAAACTTGGCGAAGCCTTTCCGTCCCCGCCAGAAAGAATTACAGTGGGCTTTGCAGCAGCGGGTTGTTTGCTTCTTGGTTGTGGATTCTTTTCCTCCCTCCACGGGTTCTGATTTTAGTACCTGGCGTTATGAGCAGCCCTTCTGTAACAAGACCCGGCACGTTCTTACAAAATCACTCTGGTTTTTTCGGTGTCTGCCCTGCTAGCCCTATTTCTCTTTCAGTGCTTCTGCGTGTGCAAACTACAAACCACCACAGCGCGAGCGAGCTCTGCTGGCAGGGTTTATTTATTAACGTTATACGGGGTGGGGGGAGAAGACAAAATAGGCTCTTCATCCGTTACTTTAAATATTTAAAAAAATCAGGAAAGTAGGTTTGCTAGCTTTGGGTAACTAGATAGAGGTGAAGGGGAAGAGGGAGGCAGCCAGAGGGGTAAAGGGTGTTAGCGGCTGTTCCTAAATTGAAAGTGCAAAACCAGCCGAGCAGTCCTTGAACTAATTCAAGCTTTCAAAGCTGACATAGAAGGAGGAAATAAGTGGGGTTTGTGTACAGTAAATAACACTGGCAGAAGCCAAAACGGAAAATGGACGTGAGTGTAGGGAGGACAAAGCGCCAGAAAGTTCTGGCAGAGCCTGGAGATCTTCTCCTTGAAAGTGCTTCGTGTCTCCAAAGGGTGGAAGGTGTGGCACGACAGCTTCCTGGAGGAGCTGGGCCTTGGATTCCAGGTGGATGGGTCAGGATCCCCACATGCACACAGACACCCCTGCACCACAGCTCTCTCCGGAGCCCCTGTCCATCTCCGCATCGCTCCTTCCCTGCCGGTACCACTCTCCCTACATCCCAGGCTTCCCCACTTGCAGATTAGCAGCTGTAATCAAGATCCAGGTGAATAACACTCCACCCCTCCGTCCTGAATGCCTCCAGGGAAGCAAGACCCTACAGAAGTAAAATAGGTTGGGGAGAGGAGGGTCTTTATCCTGGACCAACTTCAGGAAGTCAGAGATGATTCCAAAATGAATGCAAACATCCATGCAAGGGGAAGGCAGGGAATGGGGGGTGGGGTAGGGTGGGGGCTGACCACAGCGGAGATTGGATTGTGAAAGGAATCTACAGCTGCACACACTGTTCAGTAAACGGAATATTCAGAGGAAATAAAAGTCAGACAGCCTTGGCTCCAGCTGCTTGTTCTACTGGCTATGTGACTTTGGTCAATTCCTTTTTGTGCTTCGGTTGCCTCGTCTGCAAAATGGGAAGAGGCTTCCTTCAGCCAGCTTGTTATATAGGCTCAATAAAGATGAGGATGGGGGACCAGCAGTTAGCGTAATGGCTATGTCGCTGAATCCCCATGTCCTGAACCCAGTGGTTTAAACTCATGCCAGGCGTGTGTGCGGGCGCATGTGTGCCCAAGATCCTGAGAGGAGAATGGAGAATGGGTTGTGGCGTGGCCATCTCCCCCGGGGGTGGGGGGTGATTTCTCGCTTTCTGTCTCTCTCTCTTTCTAGGGAGCGCATGCACTCTATGGCAAAAATCTCTCCAAAAAAAAAAAAAGAGATGAGGATGGGGGCTGGGAAGGCGCTGGACTCCCACATGGTTGACTGTGGTTTGAGTAACGGACCTGGCGGCTTTCTCTCTGTCAAATTTTTAAAAAGAATAAGTAAAATAAATGATTCTTTAAAAAATAATAAGATGAGAATGGAGTGTCTTCACATACTGGGAGCTGATGAAGACATTCTTTTTCTCCCGAGGGTGGAGAGGCCCCCTGACTGGCACACCCCACAAGCTTGATTGAAAGGCCAGGGTGCAAAGAATGCAAACTCCGCTCTCCAGGTCCCTCTCCTAAAAGGGGTCAGGCCGTGACTAAGGACCAGTTAGGTAAGGAAACAGAAGTCCTTTTGGCTTGTAAACTGACACCAAATTACAAAGTACAATTCGTAGTCCCTCTTGTAAATTATAAAGCAGCGGGCCACTGTTGACTCAGCCTGCCGGGCTCAGTGGGGGCGGCTTACCCGGTTCGCTTTTCCTGAGGCTGGCGGTGGGGGTGGGGCTGGGGGTTCCTTTCCTCTCTGCCTCCCTCTCCCAGTCCCTAAAAGCTCTCTTGTCCAGCAGCCCTTCCCATTCCTGCACCGCTGGGACCCAGCCAATGCAAATCCCCCCTTTAGCCAGTCAAGCTAGAAAACTCCAGTGAACAATATAAATAAATGGAGGGGATTTTTGTTGTCAGTTTTTTTTTTTTTTTTCATGAGGGGGCTTTCTTTTTTCCTCCAAACATCCCTGCAAAAAGATTAATTAAATTAAAATAAATGAAGAAATGAAGGAAGTGTATTTAAAACTGGTTCCCGCTCCAGAGCTCATTCCTTGCGCGAATCCCAGCGGGTTAGTCTGGAAGCCACGTGGCCATGCTGCCTCCATTCCCATGGCCACACAGGCTCCGATCCTGCTCCAGGTCCCTTGACTTCTCCAGCCTGGCTCTGCCAGGCCCCCCCACACACACACACACACACACCGCGGTCACTGAGTCCATCAGCATCAGAGGTCGAGCTTTCCTTAACCACTGCCTGGGCTCTGCGTAGGCAATTCAACTGCGTGCGGAGCGCCTGAGTCTAGAAGCCAGATCAGGGGCTTTAGAAGGCGCGAGCTGACCCTCCTGGAGGAGGGATATTGAAGAAGATGCTTAACCGTCCTTTTTGCCTCACTCTCTTCAACTGCAAAATGGAGTCAACCTTAAGGAGATGTCCTCCTGGCTCGGTCACCATCAATACTGCGCTTTCAGTACCTGACAGTTGTTATTTGTATTATTTTTATTGTCATTTTGTCAAGGAATTGGGTTGCAGGGAGTTGGAGGCTGGAGGACATTTCGAGGCTTGGATTTCTCCCAGTCGGTGGATGTTTTAGTCCCTGGGCCTAGAGATGAAGAAGGGAGTGGGTAGGAACCCTCCTCTCCACCACCAACCTAAATCGCCTTGCTAAATCAACCTGCCACGAGTGCCTGAGGTGCTGACTGATGACTGGGGACTTCTGGGCATCTCAGTAGAAGTGCTTTGCTGTGGCCAGTTATGGCTCTGGTTTCTCCAGCGATGACCTCGAATCCACCTCTCCTCATGGAAAGCTCCTCCTAACATTGTACCGTCTCCCGACTTCCACCGGCTGTGGACCCGGCGAAATAAATAATCCCAGATGGGATTGCGGAGATACAATTTCCCAATTTACTTTGCGTAATCAGATATACGACCTGTCACAAGTGACGGGGGGTGGGGGAGAGGAACTTACAGGAGATAACTCTGCCAGGCTGTTAGAATTCGCCCTTTCCCTGCTCAGCCTGTCGGAAAAGCTGAACCAAAGGATAATGCACATGTGGGCTCTCATCCCCGCCGTCTGTGGGAAGCAGGATTTAAATCATAGATATTTAAGATGGGAAGGGATGTGCTTAGTTCACGCCCCTGGTATTAAAAAGGAAAAGGAAAACTGGGGCTCAGAAGAGCGATTCGGATTTGCAAGGGGAACAGACAGCTACATAGCGGCTGCATGGGACCAAAGAAGCCAGGGGAACTTCCCCTCCAGCTCCCTGCCTTCATATTTCCTAGATTAAAATGTGTCTTTCAAGTGGGATGCAGAGACAGATACTGGGACTGTGAAGCAATCAAGCCTTCCTAGCACATCTGGATGGTCTGCCACCCTGCCCCAGCACCCCCTAGTTACCACCCTCCATGTTAGGAAACAAGGCTTAATTCACTTGGGGGTCAGGCAGCAGCCCGGACAAGAGGCAATTGGACTTCCTTGACTTCTCAGTACCCATTCCAAACGGTCCTCAGGGGAGGTCGAGAGGCGGAGTTAGAGAGGGGCCTGGGTTCCATGGGGTGATGGCCTTGCAGTGGAAGGCAGCCATGACCAGGCATGTGGCTTGTGGCCACATCAGGAGAAACACACAGGGCTCCTGCTCTGAGTGCCTCCCTGCTTCCTGGGGGGAGGGGAGCTCACAACTAACAGAACAGCAAGCCCTTACCCCTGAGAACTCTCCACTCCCGTTCTCACCCCTCCTGGGGCTTAATATTTCAAGGGGGTAGGTTTTATCCACATTCAACTTATTCTCTACATTTTCCCAATAGCCCAACGACCAGGTGGGGAGAAATCAGGGGAGGGAGGAGGAAGGGAAATTGTGACGGGGCAGGTGCTGCAATGAAAATTTATCATTTTCATGCATATGAACCACTGGACAAATCTTTTCACTTTCCTGGGCCTTGGCTTCTCTGACTATAAAGTGAAGGAGTAAAGTTCAACCATTTCTGAGTTCTCTCTCCAACAATAAGCACTGTGACAAGTTGTAACTCCCATTTGATGGACTGTTTGCTCAGTCACAGATCTAGAGCATAAAGCAAGTCCAAAGAGGACAAAAGAGAGAAGAATTGGGGGGGGGGGCTCCAAACACCTTTTGGCATTGATTTTTATATGTAGCTAACTTTTCTGCTTCTTTATACTTGTGTTACTGATCCTATTGAGAGAAATGCCCAGTCAAAAATGTGAGAAACAAAACATGTCTAGTGAAAGGATGGGGCCCTGGAGTGGCTTCACAAAAGATGTAGTTACCTAGAGCCCAGACCCAGTGAGGATTCATCCAAATGACACAGAGTGTTCCCACAAGTCACAAAGTTTCCAAGACTCGTTGCTTCTAATTAAGTCCCCTTCTGGCTGGATTTTAAGTAAAAAAGAAAAAAATTACCAGGTCAATTTAATAGGCCTCTTAAGGTCTGTCCTGAGGATGTCACCTTGGGATCTGAATTTGGGCTCTGAGGTGAAACAAAATTCTCTTTGCTGTTACTCTCAGCGGGTTTCTCTGAAAGTGTTCTTGCCGGGAGGAGAGATTCCTCTACTTTCTACCAAAAATATCCCTATGGTCAACTTTTCTTTCTTTCTTTCTTTCTTTTTCTTTTTTTTTTTATTTTTAGGTTTTTGCTATAGGGCACGTGCGCTCTCCAGAAAGACAGAGAGAGACAGAGAGACAGAAAGCAAGAAATCACACCCCAGGGGGGATGGCCATGCCTGCATTCCCTTCTCCTCCATTCTCCTCTCAGGATCTTGGGCACACACATACACGTGCACACACACACACACACACACACGTGCGCACCCAGCATGAGTTTAAGCCACCCAGTCCAGGACTCAAACTGCAGTCGACTACAGGGGAGTCCAGCAACATAGCTATTATGCCAGCTGCTGGTCGCCTTATGCTCAACTTTTAACGCAGCCTGGAAGAATACTCCTATAGCATCACTTGCCCCACCAGGTGTGTTATGGAGTGAGAACGGGAGGGGCTGTCTAAAGGAATCAAACTGTCTTTGGCTCTGTCTTTGGATAACAAGTGACTATCCACGACATCTGAGTGACTGAAGTGCCATTCTGTGTCTTGCAGCTAACTGGCAAAAATGTACGCAGCTTTCTGGGGCCTGACATTGACACGGCAGGGAAAGGAAGCTCTGCTGAGCTGACTCAACGTGGAAGTAAGTCTAGAGAGACCTCTTTCAGTGCTCTGGGCACAGAATGGTCGGCACTGGCTGAAGCTAGAGCTGGATGTCAGAGACAAGACCCTGATGGAGCTGCATGCTCTCTCTCTCTTCCTCTCTCTCTCACACAGAATAAATAAACTTTACAATTCTGTTTTTAAAAACAACATCTTTAAAGAGTTCCTTGAGGAACCAGCAGATGGTGTAATGATTACATCTCTGGACTCACACGTAGTTGACCACATTTTGAGTCCCGGACCCAGGGGCTTAAAACTCATGCTAGGCACGTATGCGTGCAAGCTCAAAATAACTGTGAGGAGAATGGAGAAGAAGGGATTGCAGTGTGACCAACCCCTCCTGGGAGGAGGGGGGTGATTTCTCACTTTCTCTCTCTCTCTCCAGCAAGCTCACGTGTCCTATAGCAAAAATCCCTCTCTCTCTCTCTCTCTCTCTCTCTAAAAAAAAGAGCTACTTGAGTCACTTAAGAGTTGGTTTTGCGATTCTTTCCCTCTTTGGGACAAACAACAACAAAGGAAAGAAAACAGAAAAGCAAAGCAAAAAGAAAGATTCTCCATGCAGTCTCCTGTTCTACACCCAATTTTGGCAACTAAAGTAATCCTCGACTTTGGGTGACTTCCCTCATCATCACCCTTAAGGTTTCTGCAAAATGAAAGGGTTGAAGTGGAACAAAATCTGTAAAGTCGTCTCCTATATTTTTATATAGGTTTTCATGCTTGTAAGTGGCGTGGGAAATAGAAAAGGATTGCGTGAAGGTTTCTTTCCTGGGATGTGTGGAGAAGAGGGAAATGAGACAGACTGAGAGCCGGCTCCAGCACACGCCCCTTAAAACAAGGCCCGACCTAAACGTCCAGGGCGGGGAGGAAATCTCTTTGAAAACGCTGACCCTAGAGAGCAGCGGGTGTTCTGAAGGATGGAGCAGTTCGAAAGGGGCAGGCCTGGGGGAGATGTCGCTGGCTTCACACTGATTTAACACCGCGGGAGCGCAGGTGCAGGATACTCCGGGCCCCTTCTCCCGGCCACCAAGACCCCCTAAGTCTGCCACCCCTGCCCCTTCTTTCGCAGAAGATTTATGGACGAGGTGAGGCCAGGCTAACAAAACTGCAACCCTGGGCGCTTTGGGCCCCATAAGAATGCTTTGATCCTCGACTGGTATCTGGTGGTCCCCAGCCAGAGCGTTGCCAAACGCTGGGAGCCCCGCGGCTGGACGCCTCTCCAAGGTCCAGCAGGAAAAGGCCTCATGGGGGCGCTGTGGGGCCGACTCGCAGAGCCGCGCTCAGCAGTCTAGCCTGAGAGCCTGCTGCCATTGGTCCAGCGGCCTTGGGAACCATCGCCCTGGGTCTTTGCATCCAGTTAAACCCCAGAAACCTTCCGCCCTCTTTTCCAGACCTGCTGGCGGTTGGTGGCGAATAGTGATTCCATTTATTAGTTTGAAGGGTCATCGGTGGAGGAAGGAGAGATTGTGAGGGTCCTCTGCTTCTCAGGGGAGCTCTGATCACCGCTCCTTCCAGCCTCTCAGCGTCTACCCACAGGAACGTGGAGCCGCCCTTCTTGGCAGATTCTTGATGATTTTGTCAAAAAAGGAAAAAGGGAAGGAGTCACAATGGCGGAGGGCCCACCCTTTGTCAGATTATGTGCCAGACTTCACAGCTCGTCATTTTCCAGTTAAACCGATTCGAGAATGTCCTGTCCAGGGCACAAAGCTAGAAACGCCGTAGTGGAGACCCGAATCCGAAGCAGCCCCATTCCAGCATGCTTCCAGGCAGTTAGCTGGAGCTGCTCAGACGGAAACAAACCTAGGTCCCAGCTGCTTCTGCAATAAGGAACCCCCCACCCTTCCACCCCCACACCCGGCTTCCCAAGCCGACAGGGGGTTTTCCTTCCAGAAGAAGCTAACCTGATCTGCCCGCCCCGAGGGCAGGCTCTTCTCAGGACCATCCTATCTCACTCACACTCTTAACCTCAGTCCCGGGTCTTTCCCCACGCACACCTTCCACTCCTCCTTGAACTCTGCAGTCCTCTCCATGCAAAACCTGCCCTGAGGAGCAGAGGCCATTTTCAGAGAACAGATTTTCAAAATCTCACTTTGTAGCTAGTTAAGGATGACCGAAGTTTGGCTATAGGAAATGATCCAGAGACAAATTAGTATCATGCATAGAACACAAGAAGCCATATAGACCAGCCTGGGCTCTGAAGGCACTGAAGACTCCATGTCATT
This sequence comes from Tupaia belangeri chinensis, assembly GCF_000334495.1. NCBI lineage: Eukaryota > Metazoa > Chordata > Mammalia > Scandentia > Tupaiidae > Tupaia > Tupaia belangeri. The sequence goes on from NW_006159849.1 coordinate 5,236,563, forward strand.
TCTGGGATCCTTGAGAAGTTTTGGACAATTCACAAGTTAATTCACTTTTTTTTTTTAATTTAGTTTTAGTTTTATTGCCATAGCGTGTGTGTGTGCTCCCCAGAGAGAGGAAGAGAAATTATCTGCTGGGGGGATGGCAATTGCTACTCCTCCAGTCTCCTCTCAGGATTTTCGGCATGCATGCAGTCGTGCCCACTCTGATTTCCAAGTCCAGAATTTGAACTGTGAAGTCGGCCATGTGGGCCAAGCCACTTGCTGGTGCTCATTTAATATTTCTACACCTCGATTTCCTCGTTGTAAAGTGATGATAATAACTGTATATCTCCTTGCTCATATCAATGGTCTCATCACTTCAAAATGGAAAAAAAATTGGGGATTCTTTGAAAATCAGAAAACATTTTACATATATGGTATTAGTAGTTTCCTTTGTATCATTTTGTTTACTTTTTTTCTTAAAAAAAAAAGGGAGATTTTTTGCTATAGGAACACATGTGCTCACCAGAGTGACAAAGACAGAGAGAAAGTGAGAAATTATCCCCTTTTCCCGGATGATGGGGGTTGTTGGACCACATTGCAATCCCTTTCCTGTTCTCCTCTGTCCTCTTGCCTTTTCCTCTCGGGACCTTGGGCACACATGCACGTGTGCCTGGGGTTTCAGGCCTCTGGGTCCAGGACTCAAACCACACTCAACCATGTGGGAGTTCAGCGACGTCATCATTACTCTGTCTGCTGGTCCCTATTTTGTTCACTTTCAAATCAGGAGCATCGGCTCTAGACACCAAGGTGATGAGATCAAGTAAGACAAGTCTGAAAAACCACAGAGGGAAATGTGGCTTGTTGTGCCTTTTGTGAATGACTGTTGTTCAAGCAATCCCTTTCTCTCAAAGGAAGCTGTCTTTAAGTGCATCAGCCTGACTCCCCCGTGGCCAACAGGGAACAAGGCTTTCCAAGGTTGACATAGACTTCTTTATCCCCTGTGGAAGCACTGGGGCAGTGTCATTCTCACTTTGAAGAGGAGGAGACATGCTGCAAGGTAATAAAACCTTTCTAAAGAAGCTGGGTGAGCCAGATCCTTTCATTTCTCTTCCAAAGAAACATTATGTTATTGTGCAGGAAGGGGAGATCTGGCTTCAACTCTATTTTTTTTTCTTACATAGGGCGTGTGCATTCCTGGGAGAGAGAGGAGACAGTGAGAGGGAAAGCGAGAAATCACCCATGGGGTGACGGCTACATCCTAATCCCTTCTTCTCCATTCTTCTGGGATTTTGGTCACATACACGCACCAGGCATAATTTTCAAGCCACCAGTTTGAGGACTTGAACTGTAGGCAGCCATGCAGGAGTCCAGCATCTTAACTACCACACGGCCTGCTGACCAGCCCCGGCTCTCTTACACCTCAGTCAACTCAGACTGGCATCCATCTGCAACTGTGAGTTGGGTCTTTTTCTTACACTTTGAACCGTAAACATTTCTGACAATATATAAAATTAAGCTAATAGTACAATGTTCATTAGCACAATCCACTAGAATGAAAATCAGGGTAGTTACATATGAATATATAATATGAATATATAATATGAATATATAATATGTTTATTTTAGCCAGATGGAACATTCCTCTGCCCCTACCTGCTCAGAAGAATGCTTTAGAAAGCCCACTGCATATCTACAAAACCTGCAGCCCTACTGACTGAGTTGGTAAGTTTTTTTTTGGAGAGGTTTTTGCTATAGGGCACATGCGAAAGACAGAGACAGAAAGCGAGAAATCACCCCCTAGGGAGGATGGCCACTCTGCAATCCCTTTTCCTCCATTCTCCTCTTAGGATCTTGGGCACGCATGCAGACACACCCGGCGTAAGTTTTAAGCCACTGGGTCCAGGACTCAAACCGTAGTCGACTACATGGAAGTCCAGTGACATAGCCATTACGCTAACTGCTGGTCCTGGTAAGTTTTAATTATACCAATGAAATAACATTTCTAGGGCCTTAGATCTGACACTTTCTAAAATTTACACATCTGTGATAATCATTTGGGCAAGATACTCATTGAGTACCTAGTTTGGTGGCAGTAGACTGGGGACAGAGAAACAGCTAGCCGAAGTGAATCATGGCTCTAGAGTCTAGAAACTGAGTTCCATGCAGCCTACTTTTCTAAGCCTAACACATATGCCTCTGAAACAAGTAATAATTTCTCCTTCAAAGGGTTTAGGATCGTTACACAGTAAGAGCCTCCAGCAGAAGGTTTATGTTAGCCCTGGCTTTGGAACTGTGAACATGTGGGACTCCTCTCCACTCAGAGAACTTTTTTTAGAATTTTTAAATTTAATTTTCTAAATTTATTTATTTATTTATTTATTATTTTAATTTGACCAGAGAGAGACAGAGAGGAGGGGAGGGGAGTGAGAAAGCAAGCTGCCAAGTCTGGGACTTGATCCACAGTCAGCCACGTAGGAGTCCATTGCCTTTAACCACCACACCAATTGCCAGCCCTCAGAGAATTTCTTTTATTAAATTTGATATAGAGTGCATGTGCTCACTGTAGAGACAGAGAGAGGGAACGTGAGGAAGCACCCCGCCCCCCGGGGAGTGGCCACACCACAACACCTTCTTCTCCATTCTCTTCTTGGGACTTTGGACAAGCCTCAGGGTGTTTTACAAGCTGCTGGGTCAGGGACTCAAACTATGCTGTTGGCTATGTGGTATCCAACCACCTTAACCACCAATGTCACTGGCTGGCCCCTCACTCAGAGAATTGTATTCTTTGCCCAAAAGTTAAAAATGCCACTTGAGCCCAGCCTAAAACCTCTTCAACTCAGTCACATTCATATTAACAGATAGCCTCCCAGGATCTGAAAGAAGAGGGTTTTCATGAGTACAGTTGTGTTGTGTTGGTCTGTGCAGTTTTTCCTCATCCCAGCTTGCACATTGCACGCAGGCATCTGTACTCTTTTAACTTCCATCCACTTAAGAGTTACAATGTCAGTAGATTTGGCTTATCTTTTCCAGAAAAACTAGATCTGGCTTCAGTACACAGTTCAATATATGAAGGCACATAATCAAGTCTCCAGTTATGGCAGTCTCCGTAGTACTCCCAGATGGTCTGTGTTGTTTGGCAAATCTATAATGTAATAAATATTGATGGTTCCCTTATACGTGGTGTTAAGATTCGCTCAGCCAGAAAACATTTTCTGCACTCTTTTAAAAATATGTCACTAGAGTTGTTGTCTTGAAATGAGTTTGTCCTCTGGCAGCTTTATTTAAATGTCAACCAGATGCAAACTTTTATTACAATGTTTTCCTTTCTTTTTACATTTTTATTTGTCCCCATGGATTGTTGGTACTTTAAACATTTTTTTAAAAAGTCTTTCTGTCTGTTCCTGAAGATAAAATACGTTAAAAGCCAATTAATGTCCTTGCTTAACACCTATTTTAATTTTCCTCCCTGGCTACAAGATTATGGTTCCTAAATGTCAAACGTTTTTCAAGGTAAGACACAAGTAAATGCCTCATTGAATGCAGCTTAAAGTGAGGGCTGCCGTGGCTTCCGCATCACAGAAGAGACCTGTTGATTACAATCTTCTTTTTGCCCTCCATTTATGGTTCCACACATGCTTCCATTTAAACTCCCGTTTTCACTCCCCAAAATATCCTTCTGGGGTAAAATTTTTCACGCATAAACTCAACTCGACCACCTTTTTTATTTTTTTAAAGAAAGTTTGAGAAAACGAATTTCTGGTTATTTAAGGGAGTTAACACATGCATTGGTTTTAAAACCTAGATTTGCACATATTTATGATTAAAAATTGAAAGAGGAGAAAAATCCATACACTTTGCCTGCAATGAGAAAGACTTTTGAGTTTTTTGGAAGTTACCCAGTATTTAGTAAAGATGAAGAGATTTAAAAATCATTTTAGATTATGATTTGCATATTTATTAAATATTTAGGAAGACAGAATGATTTTCATTCCTCTATAATTTTATAAGTATAATAATGAATATTTATTACTGGGGATAGGTATCTGGTAGGCTTAGATAAACAACTATAATTTTGTTATCAGTAGGAACAGGAAAGATTTTCGTTGTGCTTTTTTTTTTTTAAGTATTTATTTATTTATTTATTTATATTTGACCAGAAAGAGATAGAGTAAGGGATGGAGGAAGTGAGAAAACAGGCCGCCAGGTTCAGGACTCGAACCATGGTTGGCCATGTGGGAGTTCAGTGCTCCTAACCCCCATGCCACCTCCTAGCCCATTTTGCTGACTTTTTGTTTGTTTGTTTGTTTGTTTTATGCAACTCCTCTATTTAAAAAAGAAAGATGAAAGAAAGAAAAGAGAAAAAAGAAAGAGCACAGGGAAATAAAAGAAACTCTGAATATTGGAATATATATGTGTGTGTGTGTATATATATATATTTGATTCCAGAAACTTTCAAATATTTGCCTTAAAATTTACATTGTGCCTAAATGGCATTTTCTGAGAAGACTTTAATTCTTAAAAGGGGAATTTAATTTAGAAATTTTGATACATTTATATTCTAGAGGAACTGATTTCACATTTTATTTTGCCGGCACATTTGTAAATAATTCAATCTTTCTAACCACATTTTTCATATTTCATACAAATCAGAATTAAATTTTAAAAGCTTTTTGAAAATACAATTACTTCTACTGTAAAATTAGTTTCTCCAAATGTGTGCACCAAATTAAATTGGGATGAAAAAATACTGAGTCTGTGATGCCTGGTTTTGCAAAGGAGACATCTCAGCAGTGTCAGCCATGTAGTTTCTATTTCATATTAATTATTTGCAAAATTTTGAATGAAGACAGCCAATATCGACTATATTTAAATGATTGAATAATTACAATATTATAACAAAGGAACGTGGAGTACAAGTTATCCTGTGCACTGAAGTGACTCAGGAATGACAGGTAAGAGGCCTGTCATGTGATGCTGTTTGCTTTATGCTACTGTGTTATTTGATAACCATCCTCAAGGACTCTCCAGTCCCAATCCTACCTTTGTTTTGAGTCTCATCCAACCAGGAAGTAATTCATCTCAATCCAAGCCAGCCCTACTAAGCTTCAGTAGAGTCATGTTGAAGTTTTGGGCAGCTGCTTACAGGAAAACCAGATGGGGGGAAAAAGCTGTGCATAATACTCTATCGTTCATTCTCTTTGTGAAAACAGATCCTAATGGACTTTAAAAGGCATTTTTGTGAGTGCATTTCCTTTCACTTGTGTTCTCATCACCTCAATCTCTGCAACGGTGAAAAACAGTGAAGGAGCTTCCTTCTTTTGTATGTAAGGAGGTGTGTGCTGTGTGCCATGTATGTATGAGTATGTATGTATGCGTATTTTAATTCAACTGCAAGTGAAATTATAAGATTTTTTTAAATCATATTTTATGGTGTGCCAAGTCAAAACTAAATTATTCTAATGTGTTTGAAAAATTAAATTTAGGGGCCAGCAGGTGGCATGGACATTAAGGCAACTAGATCCCACAGTATTAAGTGTGGACCCACTGGCCTGAAAATCGTGCCAGGTGCACGTGTGTGCATACCCTGGGTCCAAAGAGGAGAATGGAGGAGAAGGGACTGCATGTGGCTATCCACTCTGGAGAGTGATTTCTCAATTTCTCTCTCTCTCTCTCTCTCTCTCTCTCTCTCTCTCTCTCTCTTTCTCTCTGGTGAGCACACACACTCTACAGCAAAAACTATGGAAAAAATAAAATTAAATTTACATCATTACCCAGGCTGTTACCAGAACACCCAGAAGACAAGTGAGGCAATCAGTTAAGTAACTCAGACTTAAACTGCTTGGGTTTGGGGGATCAGGGAGCAGGCCATATCTCCAAATAGACATGCACAGATCCTTCTCACAGGCAAAAGCAGTAGTCCATTGAGCTGACAGGGCCTCAGAGACCAGCAAAACATTTGTTCAACTCCACTGTTATGCCTAGTCAGTAGAGCAGTTTCTAAGCAAAACACACTCATGAGCACTGTAGTGAGACAGTCCAAACAATTTATAGGGTGGAGCCCTTGCCTCTACCTCCGTGTAATTGGGACTGGAGTAAACAGGTGATTTGAACTAAGCATGCCAAATACACAGCCCAAGGTAATTACTGTTTCTAAAATACTATAAATATTTTAAAACACTAAAATTAATGTTTGTACTTTTTTTAATGTTCATAAAAGCCCTGGACCCAAACCTCTGTCCCTCTGCAAGCCAATTATGTTATTATTATAATTTCTCATTTATATCTAACGGTTATACATATTAATGGGATACAGTGTGGTTTTTCAAAACAAGTATACATTGTGTAACAATCAAGTCAGAGCAATTAACATACCCACTATCTCAAACATTTATCATTACTTTGTGTTGTGCACATTCTTTTCTTTAAGAATTATTTCATTTAGGGAACCAGCAGTTAGCGTAATGGCTATGTCGCTGGACTCCCACGTAGTCAACCACGGTTCGCGCCCCGGACCCGGTGGCTTAAAACTCACTCTCTGTCTATCTGGCGAGCGCACGCGCCCTATAGCGAAAACCTCTCCAAAAAAAAGAATTATTTTATTTATTTATTTATTTATTTATTATTTTAATTTAACCAAATTAGAAAGGGAAAGTGAGAAAGCATGCCACTCGAACAGCAGTCGGCCATATGGGAGTCAAGAGCCTTAACCACCATGCCACTTGCTAGTCACACCATATTCTTTTTTTTTTGGAGAGATGTTTGCTAAAGGGCACATGCGCTCACCAGAGAGACAGAAAGTGAGAAATCCTCCCCATGTTTTGTACATTCTTAATCCACTCTCCTAATTCTTTTGAAGTATGTGTTGAATTATAACCAGCTATTGTTTCCCTCTGCGCTATAGTATTCTTTCTTTTTTTTTTTTTTTTTGAGAGATTTTTGCTATAGGGCGTGTGCTCTTGCCAGACAGACAGAGAGAGACATAGAGACAGAAAGCGAGAAATCACCCCCCAAGGGAGATGGCCACGCCGCAATCCCTTCTCCTCCATTCTCCTCTTGGGATCTCAGGCACACACGCACACACGCCCAGCATGAGTTTAAGCCACCAGGTCCAGGACTCGAACCACGGTCAGTTACATGGGAGTTCAGTGACATAGCCATTGTGCTAACTACTGGTCCCTCTTTGCGATAGTATTCTAAAACTCATTCCACTTAACTTACCTGCACTGTGTAAGCCAATTTTAAAATAGGGGTTAAGAAAGGCGAGGTTCCAGCCTTTTTATCAGGGTATAAGAACCAATGAGCTATGAAATAACCAAAGGACTTATGTTAGTGTAAGAAAGATGAGACAAAAGTCCTGAAGTCCCAAACTTTCTACCCAGCTTCTGTGCAATGGTGCAATGAAGTTTCTTTCTTTTTTTAAATAAAATTTTAAAAGAATTAATTAATTTTATTTATCATCATTTTTTAAATTTGCTACAGGGCACATGTGCTCACCAGAGATGAAGAAAGAGAGAGTAAGAACCTAATTTCCTGGGTCTGGGACTTGAACTGCAATAGGCTATGAGGGAGTCCAGCACCTTAACCACCATACCACCTGGTGGCCCAATTTCTTTTTTTGTTTTTTATACAAGAACTTTTGGGGGAGCGTTGTTTTATTTTGTTTGCTATAGGGGACATGCACTTGCTGGTGAGAGAGAGAGAGCAAGAAAGTGAGGAAGCACCCCCAGGAAGATAGCCACATCACAATCCCTTCTGTTTCATTCTCCTCTCAGGACTTTGGGCATGTACACACACATGCCTGGCATGTTTCTCAGGCCACTGGGTCTGGGACTCCAACTGCATGATCAGCCATGTGGGACCCAACCATCTTAACCACCATGCCACCCACTGGCCCTGAAGTTTCTTTCCAAAGCCAGCCTTCCTTCCTTGTGTGAGGCTCAGTTGTCTCCATAGCCTCCTCTGTTGCCAAGCCTCCTTAAACTCCTCTGCTCAAAACAAGCAGATACATCATCCCGAGACATCACTGCAGTTCCCTCTCCAACACCATTACTCCCTCTCTGGTGCCATCAGCCCTGACTCTTGCCCAGCTGTCAAAGTCATCCACAACCTCATTTCCCACTTAGCCTACAAGCTCCCACCTACACTGGGCTGGGAGGCTCTCTAACACCCCTGCAGATCCTCGCTCAGCCCCCATCTCTACTTTCCTCTAGTGCCAGCTCCCTAGCTCTCCACCAGTCACAAGACATCTTCTAAGGATTTGTTCAGATCCCACATTTTATGTAAAACCCCTCAGCCCAGCCCATCTAAGAAATAACTTCCCTCTGACTTCTGATTTATCTTTTTTTTTTTTTTTTGAGAGATTTTCACTGTAGGGCGCGTGCGCTCGCCAGACAGACAGAGACAGACATAGAGACAGAAAGCGAGAAATCACCCCCCCAGGGGGGATGGTCACGCCGCAATCCCTTCTCCTCCATTCTCCTCTCGGGATCTTGGGCATGCACGCACACGCGCCCGGCGTGAGTTTTAAGCCACCGGGTCCAGGACACGAACCGCGGTCGACTACATGGGAGTCCAGCGACATAGCCATTACGCTAACTGCTGGTTCCCTATCTTAACACCAGTACTCTTTATCATTTCCCACCTTTTTTTGTTAGTTACTTCTGTATTGTTTTACTCATTTGGGTAATTTTTCCAAATCTAGGCTGTGTGTTCCTTAAGAGCAGGGGCCATATCTTAAAGCGCTCCATACTCTCAATAATACCTGGTGCAATACCTTAAAGAAAATATCCACTGATTACATTTTTATTAAGTCATTGATTTGTGAATGTCAAAGAAAGGTCTTCCAGGTTGTTAGCACAACAGGTATTTATTGAAGGTTTCCTACATGCTGAGTCCAATTCTAACCTCTGGGAACACAACAGTGGATGAAATAGACAAAGGACCCCCAGGCTTTATAGAGGAAAAGCAGATGATAAGCAAATAAACAAGAAAGTACATAATATGTCAAATGGTAATCAGTGTCATGAAGGAAAACCCGAGAAGGAGAGAGAAGGAATAACAAGACTCAGGGGAAGAGAGGTGATTTATTTTATAGTGTCTTCAATGATAAGGAGACCTTTGAGCAGAGACCTAAAGGAAGGGTTGCTATCTAATGAAAGAATAGTCCAGCCAGAGAAAGTGTCAAGTGCAAAGGCCCTGAGGGAGACCATGCCTGAGAAGTTTCCAGAACAAGGAAAGGTAAGTGCAGGTGGATTAGAGTGAGCAATGGAGATAGCTGTGGTAAATGAGTGCTTGTGGGGTAGTGAGGACAGATCATACAGAGCCTAGAGCTTTCACTCTGGAGGAGATAGGGGAGCTTTTGGAAGGTTGGACTAGAGTGACAAAATGTTACTTACTTTTCACATAAATAAACAGAAATGAAACGCACTGCAGCAGTTTTTATCATTCCTATGTGGAATGATATCTGAACAAGTGACACGGGCATCCAGGCACTGGATTCCCACATGGCTGGCCATGGTTCAGGTCTGGACCTGGTCTTCTGAAAATCACATTGGGTGCATGTGCATGCATGCCTAAAATCCCAGGAGGAAAATAGAGAAGTGATTGCAGCCCGGCCATCAGTCGGGGGTTGGGGGGCGGGTGATTTCTCACTTTTCCTCTCTCTTTCTCTGTATCCCTCCAGCAAGTGCACACACCCTATGGCAAAAACCTAAAAAAAAAAAAAAAAAGAACACCAGCATCTAAGATAAAATAAAGATATGACTATATTTTAGATCACTCACCTAGGCTAGATATATGAATAGATTATCTAAGGTATTTTTCAAAACAATGCTAAGTCGAGCATTATGCCCATTTTGTAGACAAATGAACAGACTTAGAGAAGTTAACACGTCTGATCACTCAGTGGTGGGTGTGGAACTCAAACTCGGGGTGATCTAACTCCAGAACTCATTCTCTCTTTTTTTGTTGTTTTATTTTTTTAAAGAATTAGTTAATTTTATTTATCTTTATTTATTTAATTAATTTACTAAAAGGTACATGTGCTCACCAGAGAGAGGAAGAAAGAGGGAGAGTGGGAAAGCAAGCCACCAGGTCCAGGAAATGAACCGCAGTTAGCCATGTGGGAATCCAACACCTTAACCACCACACACCTGCTGGCCCCAGAACTCACTTTCTTAACCACTATCTGTGGGAATAGCAGAAATCTCACACGTATGGTATATTTGAGGACATACACTTGAATACAGACGACCAGTATATAAAATAGTCAGTGTCTTCTGTCTTCTGTATGGAGCATCCCCTTCAGTATCGGTAATATTTGAGAACCTGGATACAGATTATTGACGAGTGGCACTGCATTGCTAAGTGGTAAGCTAACTACCATTAACTTATACCTACCAATTCTCTCATGGAACTGAGTTGTATGGAGGCCTGGGGACAAGAGTCGACTCTTAGATCTTCTCTGCACTCAGTCTACACCATCCTTCTACTGCAAACTCTCCACTAGGCTCAACAATACCCAAAGGGGTAAAAACGGTACCAGCCCCCACAGCAGAGGTTCCCAACTTCTCAAACACATAGAAACCACATATGAAATTTTGGTCTCGATGGCCTCCAGAAAATGTGCTGAGTTCAGCAACACCCCAGGTGCTGAATCAGAAGATCTGAAGTATAATAGGAAATAGGCACGTAAATGCCCTTCAAAGGTCAAAAATCTTTAAAAAAAAAAAAAAAAAAGTCAAAAATCTTGGGGACCAGCAGTTAACGTAATGACTATGTCACTGGACTCCCATGTAACTGACTCTGGTTCGAGTCCCGGACCTGGTGGCTTAAATTCACGCCGGGCACGTGTGCATGCGTGCCCAAGATCCCAAGAGGAGAATGGAGGAGAAGGGATTGCGGCGTGGTCATCCCCCCGGGGGGGTGATTTCTCGCTTTGTGTCTCTCTGTCTGTCTGGCAAGAGCATGAGCCCTATAGAAAAAAGCTCTCCAAAAAAAAAACATGGTTGGCTATGTGGGAGTCAGTGCCCCAACTACTATGCCACCTGCTGGCCCCAATAAATAATTCTTTTTAAAATAAATTTATATTTATCTGGGGCCAGAAAATGGTGTGGTGGTTGAGGTGCTGGATTCCCACATGGCTGACCATGGTTCAAGTCCCAGCCCTGGCAGCTTGAAAATCATGCCAGACACATGTATGTGCATGGCCAAAATTCCAGGAGGAGAACAGAGAAGAGATTGCAGTATGGCCATCCCACCTGGGGAACTGATTTCTCACCTTCTCCTTTCTCTCTGTTTCTCTCTGGTGAGTTCACTTATCATATTGGGAAAAACTAAAAATAAATTTATATTTAAATTTATATTCATCAGGTAAAAAATCTAGCTAGTCTCTAATCAAGCATAGGAGCATTGTAACTTTTTCAATTATTTTAATTTTATTTATCATTATCATTTTTATTTTTCTAATCCTTTTAAAGAGTCATTTATTTTTGTTATTATCATCTCATTTTTAATTTGACCAGAGAGAGTGGAAGGGAAAGTGAGAAAGCAACCTGTCAGGTCCAGGACTCAAACCGTGGTCAACCATGTGGGAATCCAGCACCTTAACCACCACACCACCTGCCAGCCCTTCAGATTGTAATCGTAACAGAAAGTCCAGTCTTTAAAATATTATTGAATTCACATAATAAACATATGAGTTGATAATAATAATAATAAAATGCTAATATTTAAAAGGAAGAATAAATTTCACTGTCATGTGATTGATTGAACATGTCATAGTTAGTGAAACTATAACTTAGTGTAGTCCTGCAGCTGGATCAAGACCATCAGGAATGGGCTAATTATGAAATGGTCAAGGTCCTGACTCTGTTATTCTTAATTTAATAGGTTGTTCATTTAATTGCTGACTACTGTTTCCATTACGGGGTTTTAGCTTCTCCCTCAAATGTTTGAGCCTGGCAGTATGACTTGTTTGTTTTTGTTTTTGTTTTGTTTTCTTTTGTTTTTGCTTTTGTTCCCAAGTCTTGTTGTTGGTTTGTTTTAATATTCTTTTGATGTGCCTACCTGTGAACCAGTTAACTGAACAAGTCCTTAGACTGAGAATATCTGAAAAAGAAGACATCCTCCACTCACATCCTGAGCTTTAAAGATATTTAAACAGGGAGGACACAAACCATTTTTCAGTCATCTTTCCCTCATCAAGCAACACAACTCTTAAAATTATTTTTCCCTATTTTTATGAAACTGCCATATATGATTTTTAAAATATTATAATATTCCAGCTTATTCATCATTATTATTTACCATTTCAGGTAACTAGCATGTGATTTTTAAAAATATTGCAATATCTTACATCTTAAATGCGTAATTATGGTTTGTGTTTTTTTTACACCTGTTAACATACTTCATTATGAAAAGATATGTGATGCTGGAAATAGCAAATATCTCACATGATAACACGTACTCATGCAAATATTTCCTAATGATCCTACAGTATCATAGATGCTTAAAACAGCAAGCTTCAAGGAGTTTTAGAGATCACTTCTCAAGTGATTTTCAAACACTCTCGCTCAAGAATTCTTCCTACAAAAGAAAGCATCAGGACCAGCTGTGGCTGGGCAAGCGGCATGGTGCCACTGTGGGAGCTGGGGCTACGGGGAGGCCCGGGTAGGGAGCCCAGACCAACCTAAATCATTTGACCGGGCATAGTGATGCATGCCTGTAATTCTAGCTAACGGGGAGGCTAGGCAGGAAAACCACAACATGTCAAAATGCCTCTCTCCCTCTCTCTTTAAAAAGAAGGATGGAAGAAAGGAAGGGAAGGAGGCAGGGAGGAAGAAAGTATGTGGAACAGTTAAGTTCTGAGCCACCCTGAAAGAGGAGCAGCATCCCAACCTACTAAGCATCTCTGCTTCCCCCAGCCCAGACCAGTGGAGCTGTCCCTAATCCTGGAAACTGGTTTAGGAAAGTGAGGCTCAGTCAAAAGCTCCATTATGCAAACTTTGCTACACATGTCAACACCAGACAAGGAAATCGTCATCACGTTCTTGGATCCTGCTCTGTGAGAGGCTGTTAAAGCAGGAATTTCTAATATTTTGTATACTCACCATGGCTAGAACAGGATGCTCCACCATGGATGGACTTTGGACATGCACCTCCTTATTTATTTATTTTTTTTAAAGAAAGATTTTTGCTCTAGGTACGTGCACTTGCTGGAAAGACACAGAGAGATAGACAGAAAGTGAGAAATCACTCCCCCACTGGGATGGCCACACTGCAATCCCTTCTCTACAGTCTCCTCTTGGGATTTTGGGCATGCACACACATGTGCCTGGCTTGAGTTTTAAGCCACTGAGTCCAAGACTTGAACCACAGTTGACTATGTAGGAGTCCAGCGATGTAACCATTACACTATCTGCTGGTCCTACACTTCCTTTTTTAAAAAAACATAATTTAGGGGGCTAGTAGGTGGAGTCATGGTTGGGGTGATGGACTCCCACCAGGCTGACCACGGTTTGGGTCCTGGACCTGGCAGCTTGCTTTCTCACTTTCTCTCTCTGTCTCTCTCTGGTCAAGTTAAAATAATAATAATAATGAATAAAATTTTAAAAATAATTCTTAAAAAAGAATAATAATAATTGGGGGGATGGCAGGTGGTGTGGGGTTAAGGCATTGGACTCTCAACTGACCATGGCTTGAGTCCTGAACCTGGAGGCTTGATTTTTCACTTCCCCTCCTTTCTCTGTTCTAATTAATTAAATAAATAATTCTTAAAAATGTAACAAGGGCTTTTAATTTAAAAAATAATAATAATGTAAGGGCCAGCAGGTGACTCAGAGGTTAAGCCTGCTGGATCCCACAGGACTGACTTCACAGTTTGAGTCCCAGACCTGGCGGCTTGAAAAAAATCACTCTGGGCACGTGTGTATGCGTGCCCAAAATCTTGTGAGGAAAATGGAGGCGGGATTGTGTCATGGCCATCCCTTCTGGGACGTAATTTCTCATTTTCTCTCTCTCTCTTTGTCTCTCTATGGCAAGCCCAGTTGTGCTATAGCTGAACTAAAATAATAATAACAATAATTTATACATTTATAGCTATAACTGTTTACAGGTGAAATATCCCTTATCCAAAATGCTTGGGACCAGACATATTTCTGATTTGGGTTTTTTCCCCCTAGAGTTTGGGATCTTTGCATCTATATAATAAGAGATCTGAGCCAGCCTAAACAGCAAATATACTTATGTTTTATATGTACTTTATACACGTAGCCTAATTTTATTCCATATTTTTGAATTGTAGCATTTTGACAGCGTCACATGAGGTCAAGTGTGAAATTTTCCACTCGGGGCATCACATAGGCCCTCAAAAAGCTTTAGGTTGTGGAGCATTTTAGATTTCAGATTTTTGGATGAGAAACGTTCAATCTGTAATGCAAATAATATAATTAGAGAATATGGCCACAAGATTTGAGGACAGGGTTATGGGAGTCATGTTAGCTTTACCATGAGTTTCTACATTTTGTTTTGATGATAAGACAAAAACTCCTGGTTTGGTCGGACAGGCAAAAGGAAACCCTTCACACTTTTTTGTTGGGGGAACATACATAAAGTGAAAAGTACAGCTATGAAGTGCACAATTTAAGGATTTTTGATACATGCATACAACCACAAAACTAACATCCCGATAATGCTATAGATATGCATATTTCTGCGGGGCTGGCTTTGGGATGAGGGGTTACTGCCTTTGGCAGTGTGCAGGACAGCCAGTTCTCACTCAGACAGGAAGTCTTCCGCAGGGCCCCACTTAGGACCTGTGGGAGGCAGACCGTGTGGCAAAGGTAAAACATATCGGTGAGGAATCTCACAATAGAAATTCCAGTTCACACCAGCAACCTCCCTGCGTAGACTGGCACACAGCTAAAGGTAAATGTCTGCATTGGGACCCTGGGAGGAATGCTGTTTTTCTGTCTCTCTCATTCATAGAAGAAATAAATAAATACACTTAAAAAAAAAAATCTGTGAACCAGGCAGGGACTGAGATCCCAGTGGGAACAGTAGCCTGGGGTGTTAAGTAAATTCTCCTGATTCCCTTTCAGGCACCGCTGGGACCCGCTTCCAGGCTGCCCCACCCCTCGGCTCTGTGCACTCAGGTGCTGTCCTGAAGCAGAAACAAGTGGACAGACACTGGCACCACCCCGGCCTGCACTGTTACCACGATGCACGGTGGGGCAGCCAGCCTGAGAGAAGGGCCCGAGCTCCTTTTCCCAACGTGTGCTCTCGTCGGGGCAATAGCGAGAATGTTGGGAGAGTGAAACCCGAGCCGGGTAATGTGTGCAGGATCTGTGGCTTTATTGTGTCCCTGCTATGTTAATTAGTATTAGGAGCATGATGGATTGGCAACACGTGTGCTCTCTGAGTCTTAAACCAGCCCTGAGAGTTTAGCACTCCATTAGTTACACATCACAGAAACCCAGGGGATGTTTACTCAAAAAGAGGATCACTTACAGGAGGGAAACATGCTAATTCATTCCCAAGACCGTCTGGGGAGAGGGACGCCCCATCCACCCCATCCGCTGTGAGTGGTGTAACCCGTCATCCAAGACAGAGATGGAATTAGAGGCTGGCGGGAAACTACAGAAAACCCCGGCCCCCAGCCTGGGAACCCTGAAATCTCAAATCCTCAGTTGTTCCTATGTGAATCCCTGTGAGACACAAGTTCAGAGGAGCTCTGCGTTGACATTTCAATTCATTACCCTGTTCCAGAAGCAGGGAACCTCGACCTCCTCTCTCCCACAGCCTTGTAGGCCCCAGCGACGAGAGCTCCTCCTCGGCTGCCCTTCTCACCCAATCCTCAGGCATCTCAGCTCTACCTACCCTCACCTGGCATAAGGGGCGCCAAGGGGGGCCCATTGGGGAGTCTGGAATCCTGGATTAATTTTTAAAAATTTAATTAAAAATTGAAAGTAATTTTTAAAAATTATTTTATTAACTCTGAGGCTTATAGAGAAGATCCACTCCAAGTTCCCTTCTGACTCTAAGGTTCTGGAGGGTTTTTTTGTTTGTTTGTTTGTTTGTTTTTGAGAGATTTTCATTATAGGGGGCGTGCGCTCACCAGACAGACAGAGACATAGAGACAGAAAGCGAGAAATCACCCCCCGGGGGGATGGTCACGCCGCAATCCCTTCTCCTCCATTCTCCTCTCGGGATCTTGGGCACACACACACACACACGCATCCGGCATGAGTTTTAAGCCACCGGGTCCTGGACGCAAACCGCAGTTGACTACGTGGGAGTCCAGCGACATAGCCATTACGCTAACTTCTGGTTCCCTAAGGTTCTGGAGTTTTAATGTTATCAAAGTCATTTTCGTAGACGTGAGAGAAATATAGATGTATTTAAAATACAAGTGGGGGATCTTCAAAAAGTTCATGGACATACATATTATTAAGAAACTATGCAAAGATTTTTTAAATGTTTTGCACCAAATAAATTCATACTTTAATTCAATTTTCCATGTACTTTTTAAAAGTCCTCTCTTATTAATGAGTTTATGAATAGTGATTTATTTATTTATTCATTTTTAAGAGAGATTTTTGCTATAGGCCATGTGTGCTCACCAGAGAGACAGAAAGTAAGAAACCAACCCCTCCTTCTCTCCGGGGTAAGGATGGCCATACCACAATCCCTTCGTCTCCATTCTTTTCTCAAGAATTTGGGCATGCATGCAATGTACCCAGCATGAGTTCCAAGCCACCAGGTTCAGGAATCAAACTGTACTTGGCCATGTGGGAGTCCAGCAACATAACCACTAAGCCATCTGCTGGCCTCCAAACTTGGGTGTGTTCCTTTGTCTCTTTCCTCTCATATAAAATTTAAGACTTGTAAAAATAGATTCTATTCACAGAGAGTAGAAAGGTGGGGGTGCATGGTAAATGGGAGATGTCAGTCAAAGGGTACAAACCTGCAATTATTAGCTGGAGATTTAAAGTATAGCATGGTGACTGTAGTTAACCGAATACTTGAGACTTGCTGAGAGAGCAGATCTTAAGCTTCTTCTTCTCTCTCTCTCTCTCTCTCTCTCTCTCACACACACACACACACACACACACACCAAGTTTTTATGAGATGATGAGTGTGCCAATCATTGCTCAATGTACATATATAACAACAAATCATGACATTGCATTATTTTTATTTTTTTGGAGAGGTTTTTCTTTTTTTTCTATAGGGCGTATGCGCTCGCCAGAAAGAGAGAGACAGAGAGATAGAAAGTGAGAAATCACCCCCCAGGGGGATGGCCACACCACAATCCCTTCTCCTCCATTCTCCTCTCGAGATCTTGGGCACGCACACACACGTGCCTGGCATGAGTTTAAGCCACCAGGTCCGGGATTTGAACCACGGTTGACTACATGAGAGTCCAGTGACATAGCCATTACACTAACTGCTGGTTCCATGACATTGCATTATTTAAATATATACAATTTTATTGTTAATTATGCCTAAATAACATGAAAAGTTTTTGTTTGTGTTTTTTTAAGGTTTTTTGCAAGAGGATACGTGCACTCTCTGGAGAGAAACAGAAAGAGATAGTGAGAAATCACCCCCCAGAAAGGTTGGCCACACCACAATTTCTTCTCCGCCTTTCTCTTCTCAGGATTTTAGACATGCACGCACATATGCCCAGCCTGATTTTCAAGCCACTGGATCTGGGACTCAAACTGTGGTCAGCCATGTGAGGGTCCACACCTTAACCATGATGCCACCTGCTGCTCCTCCCGAGTGTTTTTTTAATTATTGATTTAATTTTATTTATTCTTATTTCTTGAATTTTCTATAGGACACATGTCCCCACCAAAGAGAAACAGAGAAAGAGAAAATGAGAAAGCAAGCCACCAGGTCTAGGACTCAAACCATGGTCAGCCATATAGGAGTCCAGCACCTTAGCCATCATGCCAACTGCTGGCCTCTGAAAGATTGTTTTAATAGATTCTATAGGGATGTTGTGAGGACCAAATATTGATTTAGCATACCCTAAAACAGTGATACTCAAACCTCAGTGAGCATCCCTAAACAAGCATTAGACCCACCTAGATTGCTCCCTAAAACATGACTTGCTGGGCCCCACCCCAGAGTATCTGACACAGCAAGTCTGGGTCAGGGCCTGGGTTTACATTTCTATCAAATTCCCAGGTGATGATGATATGGTTGACGCAAAGCCCAGACTTAGAAAAGCACTATCCTATAGATTGCATATGGTGCCTAGAACTCATTAAATATTGGCTCTATTCTCATCAATCCCAAGAGGTTAGAACCACTGCTAAATAAAGACCACACCACGAAGACCACCAGCCCCGCCTAAATGAAGGTCCAGTCCTAGGAGGGCTCCTTGGACCTGGGAGAAATCCCCGCTGCTCTGAATAAGCAATAGCAAGGAAAACTGCTCTTCTTCCCTTTCCGCTCCTTCCATCGATTAGTCATTCAACAAATCAACACCAACTGGGTGTCCACCGTGTGCATCAGCATTAAAAGAGATGAAGATCAGGTAGGGTAAGAGACACATAGGTGAAAGAGGCAGGAATCAAAAAGGGATTCATTCCTGAGGACAGGAGCCACATGGAGAGATCCCCAAGGGGCAGCTGTCCTTAAGTCAGGATTCCCAACTGCATCTTTGTCGTTCAGTAATGGGTCATTTGTGGGCCTGGATAGCACTCGGACTTACTGATGACAGCAGGTGGATAGGGCCTATCTTAGCACCAGAAATGACTTATCTCAAGAGAAGCACACAGACTTATTCACATTCAGCATCACGAATCTCCCATAAACCCCCATTTCGCATTTCACATAAACGTTGACAGCTCAGAAGTACATAACTTCACGCACTGGCCTCTTGCTGCCATTGCTATTTGCCCCAAGCCGCCTTACAGAAGCCCAGCCAGGTGGCATGGAAGGTAAGGCAGTTGGATCCCTAAGCCTTAACTGGGATCCACAACTGTGGTTTGAGTCCCAGACCCATGACTTGAAAAACATGGCAAGCACGTGTGTGTGTGTGTGTGTGTGTGTGTGTGTGTGCCCCGAATCCCAAGGCAATAATGGAGGAGAAAGGATTGCAGAGAGGGCGTAGGAGTGGGTGAATCTTAACAGCTCTGTAGGTCAGTTCTGCTGTTCTATCAACTAATTATTTTTTGTTAAAATACATCACACAAACCACATCCTAGGACAAGGCCATAGCATGTTGCTAGCTTACTGCTTAAAAGAACAAGGGGATAATGAGGAGGAGGTAAGGCTCATCAACTAAGAACCACAATTTGTGTGCCCCCCTCATTCCCACGTGAACTGCCTGGACAGTGGTTCCCGCAGCCCAGGAGCTGGGACACATGCTCTGATAATGTGACAGCTGGGACCATCCCTCTCACAGCACCCACAGGGAACACGCCAGAGTATTGAAAACCCAGATGGGAAGCCCTGGGGAGGCAGACCCTTCAGATCTTCCATGGACCTTCAAGTTTTATTTTCAGTGTTTTTTTAAAGATTTTTTTTTATTATTATAATTATTATTTTTAATTTGACCAGAGAAAAAAACAGAGAAAGAGAGAGAAAGGGAAAGTGAGAAAGCAAGCCGCCAGGTCCAGGACTCAAACTGTAGTTGGCCATGTGGGAGTCTAGCACCCTAACCACCATGCCACCTGCCGGCCCCTGGATCTTCCATTTTTAAAAACTCAATATTCTGAGTTTTGGTTTTACCTAGAAAATAGTCTAAAGTTTCCAACTTATTTTAATGGCTGTTTTTTTTTCCCTTTCATGGAAACAGCTCCTCACTGGTGCCAGCACAAATATTCCCAGCCCTCTAACTCACCCTCTTAGGCCGGCTAGACAGAGCCAAGAAATACTCCCTCCATGCTTCCATTTCCCTATCACTTAGAGGGTAGCGGGTTCCTCCAAATGCTTTTCACTGTGATAATCCTCTTCCTTCCTGCAACACTCAAGCCTCTCTCCTCACCTGCCATCTTCATGGTCTCCACGAGGGCAGTGGGGAGGGAGGGAGGAGAAAAGTGAGCCTCCTGCCAGCTTGTTCATCAGTGCCGCAGAACAAAGGCTCAACGCCAGAGATGTCAGGGCTCCATCACACCCTTCACACTGTGAATGAATCCTCTTACTGCAAACTTCTACGGTAAACACAGAGGGAAGTATCAACTAGGAAGCCAGCTAGAGCTAGGGAAATTTTCCCACCTCGTGTTTGAAGTGTTCATCTTTCTGTTCTGTTACTGGACTTCACATTCTTATGGTTTATAAACAAAGGTCAAAGGAAAAGATCAACAGAGTTGACTACACGAATTTTAAAACAATAGAAGGAGAAAGGGAAGGAAGGAAGAAAAAGAGAAACAATAGAGAGGATAAGGAAAAATAACAAAGGAGAAATATTTGCAGCAAATAAGATAAAGAGTTAATATCTTTTTGTTTTTCCCCAGAGGTTTGTTTTGTTTTGTTTTGTTTTGTTTTGTTTTGTTTTGCCTTAGGGAGTGTGCGCTTGCTAGGGAGAGAGAGAGATAGAGAGAAGGAAAGTGAGAAATCACCCCCTAGAAGGGATAGGCACACCGCAATCCCTTCTCCTCTTTTCTCCTCTTGGGATCTTGAGCATGCACATATATGCGTCCAGTGTGATTTTCAAACCACTGGATCTGGGACTCGAACTGGAGTCAGCCACGTAGGAGTCCAGCAACATAACTGCTACACTATCTGCTGACCCCAAGAGTTAATACCTTAATTAACTTAATTACATGAGCTTTGAGTGGTGGCATTAAAATATTTATTAGGGGTGACCAACAGATGGTGTGATGGTTGTGTCACTGGACTCCTACAAAGTCAACTGCAGTTCGAGTCCTGAACCCAGCAGCTTAAAACTCACACCAGGCCTGTGTGTGTGCATGTGTGCCCAAGATCCCAAGAGAAAAGTGGAGGAAAAGGGACAGCATGGCCATCCCCCCTGAGGACGTGATTTCTCACTTTCTGTCTCTCTCTGGCTCTCCTGCAAGCACATGTGCCCTATAGCAAGAAACCTCTTTCTTAAAAAAAAAGTTATTTATTTATTTATTTGGGGTCAGTAGGTAGTGTAGTCATTAAGGCATTAGACTCTCATGTGGTTGACAGCAGTTCAAAACCTGGACCTGGTGGCTTGAATTTCATACCAGGCACATGTGTGTGCATGCCCACAATTCCAAGAGGAGAATGGAGGAGAAAATATTGTGGCATGGCCATCTTCCCAAGGGGTGATTTCTTGCTTTCTGTCTCTCCAGCAAGCGCACATGCCCTATAGCAAAAATATCTTGCAAAATGAATAAATAAAATATTCATCATCAAAAATAGATAATATGCACTAATTAATCTAATTTGATAATTTACTTACATGCTTTTTTTTTTTAATGTCATCCCCTCAGGTTGTTTGGTTTTATTTTTAGTTTCCCAGATATTGTGATATTAAATCTTTATCTGTTAAAGACTTGCAGGGCCAGCAGGTGGCATATCGGTTAAGGAGCTGGATCCCACATGGCCGACTTTGCTGTTGGAGTCTCAGACTCGCAGCTTGAAAGTCACCCCAGCCTCATGTGCTTGCATGCCCAAAGTCTCGCTTTTTTAAACTTTTTATTTATTTATTTATTTTTAAGATGAATGTTGGGTCAGTGAGATGACATAGAAGTTAAGACAGCTGGGTCCCATACATCCAACTCCGACTCCATGGGTCAAGTCCCAGACCTGCGGCCTGAAAAACACACTTAGTGTGTGTGCGTACATGCTAAAATCTTTAGAGGAGAATGAAGGAGAAGGAATTCTGGCACGGCCATTACCCTGGGGGTGATTTTTCACCTCCCCCCTCTCTCTGTCTCTCTGTCTTTCTCAGAGATCACACATGCCCTATGGCAAAAATCTAAAATTTTTTAAAAAGGTGTAAACAACCCAAAAGCTCAACAATAGGGAACAGCTAAATAAACCGTGTTACCATCATCCATTTATTAATACAATAAACATTTATTAATCACCCTCCACATGCTAGTCACTCCTTTTAAAGATAATGAAAAACACATAAGAATATATATTTACATTTTTTCTTTTTTTTTCTTTCTTTTTTTTTTTTTTTTTTCCTTTTTTTTTTTTTTTTTTGGAGAGATTTTTCACTGTAGGGCACGTGCGCTCGCCAGACAGACAGAGAGAGACATAGAGACAGAAAGGGATGGTCACGCCGCAATCCCTTCTCCTCCATTCTCCTCTCGGGATCTTGGGCACGCACGCACACGCGCCCGGCGTGAGTTTTAAGCCACCGGGTCCGGGACACGAACTGCAGTCGACTACGTGGGAGTCCAGCGACATAGCCATTACGCTAACTGCTGGTTCCCCATTTTTTCTTTTTAAATCAAAACATATCAGCCTTCAATTGACTCTTGACTTTTGTCATGTGTATTACCTCCACATCATCAGAGAATAAAATGCTAGTATCAATGTCAAACTGATGGCAGTTGTCCTTGAAGCCCACCTAGCTATTTAAGGGATCTGGAAGTGAGTTTGGGGAAAACCATAGCAGACAGCTGTGCTAAGGCTTCCAGTAGACCAAAATTCACAGACCACTGCTCTTTTTTTCTTTTTTTTTTTTTTTAAGAGTTTCATTTTTGCTATAGGGCATATGCACTCTCCAGAGAGACAGAGAGAAACAGAGAGACATAAAATGAGAAATTACCCTGTGTGGGGGATGGCTACACTGCAATCCCTCCTCCATTCTCCGCTCAGGATTTTGGGCATGCACACACATGTGCCTGGCATGAGTTTCAAGCCACCAGGTCCAGGACTCGAACATCGGTCAGCCATGTGAGAGTCCAGCGCCCTAACAACTATGCCCTCTGCTGGCCCTCACAGCTCACTGCTTTAAGAGTCTTGAACTTAACTGCATTGGAGCCCCCAAGCCTAGCATCCAATTGCATTCAAAGAGCCCTGAAAATGTTTGCATGACTCACAGCTGATCTCCCGGCAGCAGAGGGGACAGGCAGAAGCAGGTGATGAAACAGCCCCATAGTGGAGCTTCTTTCCTCCAAATACACCCCCATAGTCCTTACTCTGTGCCAACTCTGCACCTCCAGCTCCCCAGAGGAACCCCTCCAACTGCCCAGGAGGGGAGGACAGCAAACACACAGCCAAGGAAGACAGCCTGCCTCCACCGTCAGCCACTTAGTCCGGCCAGCCACTAAGAGCGCTCTGGACTGTACCACACGCCACCTGCCTCTGACAACAGCGGCCAGAGGGCTGCCCCTGTGCTAGTGTCAGACATGGGCACTGCCTCCACCTACGAATCAGGCGTCAGGCTGGATGCCTCTCTCTAAGTAGCCACTTTTCTATTTCTCTCTAAAACCTAAGTTATTTTTTCAACAGTATATAATCCTTAATCATGTAATAGAAATAAGTCTTCTAAATGATCTGCCCTGCAGAGATAAGAATTGCAGTAACAACAAATCGAGTACTTCGGCTACTGCTTGCCATGTGCCAGCTATTATTCTAAACGTCCTCCATACCCATTTCATTGCCACCACAAACCTGTGAGGGAAGGACTGCCCCATGTCTCACACGAGGGAACTAAAGCTTAAGGACGCTGAGTAACTTGCCAAAGTCACACACTTGTGGGCCAATTTTTGACCCAGTAGTCTCATTTCTGGGAAAAAAACTTATCCAAAAGAGTGAAAATCTATACACACAAATGTATCCGTGGTGGCATTATTTAACAGGAAAAAACTGGAAGCAATAGAGAATAGCTAAGTAAATGCATTCATTGATGTATGGCTTCGTAGTCAGCCTTTCTACATCTTTAGAAAGAGAACAACTCCACCAAAGCACGCTCTATGGGCAAAAGCTGGCCTAAAGGGCCCTGCCTGCGAGCACTTTGGGGAGAGGGTGAAACTCACACCTGGAAGGTGAGAGGCGTTGAGGAGGCGTTGGCATCCGGGCTCAGGCAGCGCACTGCTGACCTGGCGGTTTGCCCATCCTAGGTCTAGCTACCCTGTGCCTTCCCAGAATCACACTCCTTCCATCTCTTCTCCAAAATCAGAAATAAGCAGGTACTAATCTAGTGGGTTGTTGGCAAAGTCATGATGTGTTTTTATGTTTTTCTATGCAAAAATGTGTCACGACTTTTCCAGTAATCCAATAACTACTGATTTGATTTTCCTTTTTCTTTCTTTCTTTTCCTTTTTTTTTTTTTTCTAGAGGGCACATGCGCTCTCCAGAGAGACAGAGAGAAAGTGAGAAGTCACCCCCAAGGGGGGATGGTCGCACTGCAACCCTTCTCCATTCTTCCCTTGGGATTTTGGGCACACACATGCACTCACCATGAGTTTCAAGCCACCAGGTCCAGGACTCGAACCACAGTCAACTACGTGAGAGTCCAGAGCCTTAACTACTATGCCACCTACTGGCCCCCCTATTTGGTTTTCTTTAAGTAAATTATGGTGCTTGTGTTCACCCTCAAAGCCTTAGAATCACTAAGCTAATCTACGCCAAATCGAAACTTCCACCCACTAGATCCAGCCCCATAGCTTAGTGGTTGAGGGAGCCAGATCCCAAGTAGCCAGCTGCAGTTCAAATCCCAGTCCTGTTGGCTTAAAAAAACATGCCAGACATGTGTACCCAAAATTCCCAGAGAATGGAGAAATAGGGGAGCAGGGATTGTGGTGTGACGATGCTCCAATGAGGGCGATTTCTTCCTCTCCTTCTTTCTGTCTCTGTCTCTCTCTCTGTTTTTCTGGCAAGTGCATGTACTTTCTGGCAATTAAGAGATAATGAATAAAACTACCCATTGTTTCATTTTGGCAAAGGGACATGTTAATAGCTTTTGGCATGGGTTTTTTTTCAAAAGCCTGAAGCTGGACTACCCAAGAGCCTAGCAGATTCCCAGGATCCCAGGCTACTACCCAGAGCCTCCGAAGAGGGTTTCCCTGTGTTTAATGCTGTCAGTCATGCCAGTGACCAGGCCAGGGCAAAAAGCACAGATAGAACTGGCTTGTTGTCTGCAGTGGCCCCTCACACAGCACCTACCCCTCCGAGCTCAACCATGGACACATCCAAGCACACTCCCTCTCCTGCCCACCACACACTGTGGTGCATCAACTTAGCTGTATTTGCATGCATATGTGCATACACGTGCACACACATAGAGACACACACACATACTCCCCTACACTCTCTCTCCTCCTTCAGTTTCTCTCCTGCCTCCTCCATGATTCTCACCTCCTCTGAGTTCTGCCGGCAACTGTGAAGGATACAGGGAAGGCCTTACTGTGCCTCTAAGCCTATATCAGTGTAGGTATTTTCCCCTTTTACCTTTGAAAAGACCTTTCTGAATTCCTTCTTTAATTTATATGCCAAGATGTGAGAAGTTATTTGACACAGAAATGAAAAGTTATCTCAGAGTAAGTAGCAAGGCCTCTCCACATCCCCAGCTTAACACTCCGGGTTCTAATTCTCCATGAGTGATCCTAAAAGTCCAGGACAAGTGGACACTGGCAATTTTACAAGGGCCCACGCATGAATCAGACACCGCATGGCTGGTGTGGAAGAGGGCCCATCACTGTAGTGAGTGTGCCTAGCTGAACACCCAGTATGTACACTTCAGCCAGCATCCTGGTCTCCTCCAAATATTCTAGAAAGCATTGAATGAAAGGAAGGGTATTAATGGCGATGAGGCACTGAAGAAGGTCTTACAATGTATTCTGAATGTCACGAGTCAGCCTTTCTCTTTTTCATGGTCAGAGAGACACCAGGAACTCTGTCCTTAGTGTGGGTGGGTAGAGATCTGGGATTCAGTTCTGTGAGCTGTGTTCACAATATATCCTGCAGGGATCAGTTGGGGAGTCAACATGTAGATATTGTATGGACCCCCAATTCAGGAATTCTATCCTAAGCAAAGGAGTTGGAAAAGCAATGTGCTGTATTTTCTTCTGAGAACCTGTGGCAAAAAAAGGCCTCCAAGGGCCAGCCAGTAGTGTGGTGGTTAGGGTGGCTGGATCCCATATGGCTAAGAGGTTCAAGTCTCAAACTCAGCAGCATGAAAAACACATAGGGCCCAGGTGTGTGCATGCCCCAAACTGTGAGAGGAGACTAGAGGAGAAGGGACTATGGTATGGCCATCCTTCTAGGGGGTGATTTCTCACTTTTTTTCTCTTTCTCCCTCTGTCTCTGTCTCGGACAAGGGCATGCATCCTATAGCAAAAGCTAAAAAAAAAAAAAAAAAAAAAAAAAGGGGACGGGCACCAGGAAACAAAAAAGAATGTATAAGTGGCATACTCCTCTATTCAAGGAGAGATGTGGAGCCACCCTGTCTCAGAACACAGGTTTGATGACAGACATGGGTTCAAGTCCCAGCTCTGCCATTATTGGTCATAGTCTCTTTCTGAGCTTTAATTTCCTTATCTGAAATTGAAGAATAATGAAAGTGCCTTCCTCAGTGGTTTGTTGTGAGGGTTCAGTGAAAATATGGGTGAGCGGGGGGCCAGCAGGTGGAGTGGTGTTTAAAGTGTTGGACTCCTACATGGCAGATAGCAGTTAAACTCCCAGATCTGGGGATTGAAAAATCACTCTGGGCACATGTGCATACATGCCAAAAATCCCAGGAGAATGAAAGAGAAAGGATTGTGGCGTGGCCATCTCCCTGTGGGGTGATTTCTCCCTTCTCTTTTACTGTCTCCTCTCTGGCGACTGCACAGGCCCTATGGCAAACACCTTAAAAAAAATAAAAAAAAGAAAAGAAAAGAAAATATGGGTAAACTATTTAGGCAGTGCCTAGCAACTAGTGAGTGTCTGACTAACATTAAGCAGCATTTTTATAATTTTACTGTCTATTATTAGAGAATGATGGAAATAGAACTGTCCTGAATGTCTAAAACATCACTTTCTCCTTCAGTTGCTCTTGGCTTAGAGGTTTATTGTCTCTGTCTGAAAAATGCCTCTGGGGTTCTACTCCTGTGGATCCAGAGTGACCTCCAGCATCCACCAGCTAAGCCGACAGCCGTAGACAGGACCTACTTTAAGGGTTGCTGGAGAACTTCAGTCCTGCTGGAAGAGAAGCTAAAAGCCAAGGAAGGCCCATCTAGATGGATGGCATGCTAATACAATCCAGGATGCTGCAGAAAAAAGAGATGAACTTTTCAGAAACGTGATGGGCCCCCTCCTGCAATGGTCAAGACATCTGTTTGTTTCATCCTGCAAATTTGGGGATACTGGGTCAAGGAGCTGTTATTTCCTGACAACATTAGATGGAATGCTGTTTCTGTGCTCACACAGGGTGTCTTTTCAACTCTAAATGTAAACATTCGGCTCCGAGAATAGAAGAGAAGATGGTAGGACCAAGCAATGACAGGGCACTTCTTTATGGCATCCCCCAGTTCGGTCCCCCTTTAACAGTATTGACTCTTGGTCAATACTCCCAGATAGTTTGAAAGGAACAACGACTTTAAAAACCAGACAGATTCACTTGGAAACAAGTAATGGTAATATCTATATATTAGGCAAATGATTTATGACTAGAATATATTAAGAATTCTTACAACTTAAGATAAAGAACCAAGTCAATTTAAAGAAAAATGGGTTATAAAGTTGAACAGAGACCTTAACAAAGACAATGCACAAGTTTTTAATAAGCTCATGAAAAAATGATTAACATGACTAGTTATCAGTAAAATGCAACTTAAAACCATGATGAGTTGGTACTATATACACCTATTAGATGGCTAAAATTTGGGAGGGGGGGAAAAACAAACAAACAAACAAACAACAACAAAAAAAAAACCTGACACTACCAAATGCTGTGATGGAGCAACCAGAACTCTCATGTGTCATTGATGGGAATGAAAAATAGTATCCCCATTTTGGAAAATAGTTGGGAAGTTGTTTGTAAAATAAATACACTGATTCTATGACCTCTTACACTCACTGTTGGGACTACACTCAAAAAATAAAAGCACATATCTACATAAGGACTTCAACATAAATGCTCATAGCAACTTTAGTCACAATAGCCCCCAAATGGACAATAAAATGTTCCTCCACACGTGAATGAATAGACTGTGATATGAAATTTTCCCTGCTATGAAATACTACTCGGAAAAAAAATGAACTAATACATATAACAACACAGCTGAATCTCAAAAACATCATGCTGAGAAAAATAAGCCAGATACAAATGACTATACACTCTCTGGTCTGTTTATATGACACCCTAGGTAGACAACTCTGATGTCCAGTGATACAGGTTGAAGGGGACTAAAAGGGGGAGATTGACTGGGATAGAATGTAAGAACTTTGGAGATTCTCAATACATATATTTCTTTAGCTTAATGTGTGTGTATGTGTGTTATCAAAACTTTTCTTTTAACTTTGCTTTAGGCACATTCACTTACTGGAGACAGGCACAGACAGAAAGAAAAAGATAGTGAGAAAGCACTTCCTAGGGGTATGGCCACACCACAATCCCTTCTCCTTCGTTCCTCCTTTTGGAATATTGAGCATGCCAGCATACATGCCTGCCATGTTCTTGAGGCTACCTGAACTGAGACTCAAATCAGTTGACCATGTGGAATCTAGCTGCTCTCACCACCACACCACTAGCTGGCCTCAAAATTTTTCTTACAAGTTATAAGTACATTTAAAAAGTTGCTAATGAAAATTTGGTCTAAGAATATATTTTTGCTATTATCCAAGGTGAAATAATAGGAAAAACTTACATGATATTTATTGTATGCCAGGACCCATTCTAGACACTTGAGTCATATCATCCTCCCAAAAGCCAATGAGATACATACAGTCATTATCCTCAAACAGGAGAAGCTGAGGTGCAGAGAAGACACCTCAGGGTGTGTCTCACTGGGCAAGTAGCAGAACTAGGACTTGGGTGCCAGTCCTGGGGCTCCAGGGATCTACTTCCCTAACTACTCTGCAAAGCTGCCCCTCTCAGAGTGGATAATACTTTTATATCAAACTTTAAATTTCCGGAACTAAAGAAGTCTCCAAGGGACTACAGTGACACTAAGAATAGCTCCAAATGGCAGAAGGGGCACTTCCCAATGAGAGGAAGAAGATATTCCAGCTGAGAAAATTGTTGAAGGAGAATGAACCTCTTAGCACAGGCCATTCTTTCTGGGGGCGGAAAGTGGATTGAAACACCACCTGAGAGCCCTCACCCATCCCTTGCCTCCGCTGGAGTTGATAAGGTTTATTTCTGTGCTGGATGGAGACCCACCACTGGGCATACATACTGAGTTCCAAGTTAGTTCATCTGAGAAGGGGCATGAAAAGAAACTTGAGAAGCATCAGTGAGAGAGAATGAGCCCACTCGAGGGAAGTGGTATCTGGTGACCCTTCCATGTGCAGATGAGAAGAAAGTGGGAAGACGAGAAAATAAAGACTCAACAGCTACTTTTGCAAGAGCAAAGAATTTAAAGCAGAGTACAAGGGAGGTGAGCCTTGGCACCAGGCATCATTACTGACATCCAATAAAACCACGGAATCCTCCTAAACAACCCACACATGAGGATGAACCAGCCCCTTCCTAAAGCAAATCAATCAGTCGGATTTCCAGAAAACCCCTGTTGTCCTCAAGTCTTGAGGTACAACCACCTAATCCCCTCAGCAGCTTCTTTCCCACCAGTCCAGGGTCCCTGCTTGGAACTGCCTTGTTAGTCTTGGGATGCTTTCCAGATTCTGTCTTGCACACATTTAACATACACACACACATACACACACACACACACACACACACACACACACACACATATGAATTAATTGTTTTTATTTATTTATCATTATTTTTTAATTTGACCAGAGAGAGAGGGAAAGTGAGAAAGAAGTCACTAGGTCTGGGACTGGAACTGCAGCTGGCCATGTGGGAGTTCAACACCTCATCTATCACACCACCTGCCAGCTCCCCACGTTCTGTTTTTATTTGTTAGAATGACAACTCTATGAAGGCCGGGACCTTGCTCACCCCTTCCTAAATGTCTATGTATCCACCTGAACATCTTCTTTACACTAGCTAATGGAAAATACACACACACACACACACACATATGTGCACATATATATGTATATATATGTATTTTGGTGGTGGTGTTATTTGGGTTTTGTTTTCTTTTTTTTTTCTGCATTAAAAAAATGTAAAAGTGGGGTTAGCAGGCAGCATGATGGCCATGATGGTTAAAGTGCTGGACTTCCACATGGCTGACTGCAGTTCAAGTCCCACACCCAGCAGCTTGAAAATCACACTGGGTACATGTGTGTGTATATATATATATATATATATCCAAAATCTTGAGAGGAGAATGGAGGAGACGAGACTGTGGCAGAGCCATCGCCCCTGGTGGATGATTTCTCACTTTCCCTCTTTTTGTCTATCTCAGGCAAACACACACACACTCTACGGCCAAAACCTAAAAATAAATAAATAAATAAAAGTCTAGGCTGGTCCTGTGGCCTAGGGGTTAAGAGATCTGGATCCCGCATGGCTCCCTGGGGTTTCATTCCAGTTACAGTGGCTT
>NW_006159849.1:5267564-5282576 GCF_000334495.1 Tupaia belangeri chinensis
ACTATATATACACACACTATACACACACACTATATATATACACACACACTATACACACACACTATATACACACACTATATATACACACACTATACACACACACTATATATATACACACACACAATATGTATATATACACACATACACTATATACATACACATACTACATATATACACACACTATATATATATACACACACTATATATATACACGCACACTATATATTTATGTATACACACACACTATATATATATTCACACACATTATATTCACACACACTATATATATACACACACTATATATATATACACACACTATATATATATACACACACTATATATATATACACACACTATATATATATACACACACTATATATATATACACACACTATATATATATACACACACTATATATATATACACACACTATATATATATACACACACTATATATATATACACACACTATATATATATACACACACTATATATATATACACACACTATATATATATACACACACTATATATATATACACACACTATATATATATACACACACTATATATATATACACACACTATATATATATACACACACTATATATATACACACACACTATATATGTATACACACATTATATGTATACACACATAATACTATATATACACACACATTATATATATACACACATAATACTATATATACACACATATATATACACACACATAATACTATATATGCACACACACTTTATATATATACACACAATATATATACACACTATATATATACACACATACTATATATACACATTATATATGCACACACGATATATACACACACATACTATATATATACACATGTACTATGTATATGCACATATATACACACATACTATATATACACATTATATATATACATACTATATATATACACACATACTATGTATATGCACACATATATATGCACACATACTATAGATATATGCACTATATATACACACATACTATATATACACACTATATATATACATACTATATATATGCACACTATATATATACACACACTATATATATATACACACACTATATATATACACACACTATATATATACACACACACATACTCTCTCTCTCTATATATATATATATACACACACATACTATAGATATACACACACTGTATATATATATATATGCACACTCTCTCTATATATATACACACACACACTATATATATACACACATACTATATATATACACACTATATATACACACACTGTATATATACACACACACTATATTTACACACACACTATATATATATATATATATATACACATACGCACATATATTTTATATATTCTCTCTCTCTCTCTCTCTCTCTGAAGGAAGTAAGGAAAAGAGAGTGAGGAAAAGGAAGGGAGGGGAGAAGGCAGGAAGAAAATGCATGAATAAATGCAGGTATTGACACTTTCTTAAACTACTAATGACAGGAGGCTGGCAGGTGATGTGGTGATTAAGGGCACTGGACTCCCTCATGGCCTACCGTGGTTTAAGTCCTGAACCTGGAGGCCTGCTTTCTCGCTTTCTTGCTTCCCCTCTCCCTTTCCCTCTCCCTCTCATTTTCTTACTCTGTCCCTCTCTGGTCACATGAAAATAACTAAATAAACTTAAATAAAATAATTATTTTTAAAAATACTAATGACTGGGACCAGCAGGTGGCGTGGTGGTTAAGATGCTGGACACTCCCACAAGGGCAACCTGAACCTGGTGGCTTGCTTTCTCACTTTTCCTCTCTGCTCTCTCTCTTTGTGTGTTTCTCCCTGGTCCAATTAAAATAAATGAATGAATAAATAAAATTAAGTAAATAATTAAACAAATACTAATGACAATAGCCAATAATACAAGGAAGGGAGGGGAAAAAGGAAGGGAAGGAAGGAGAGAGAGAAAGAAGGAGAGAGAGAGAGGAACTGAGAGGGAGGAGATGAGTGAATAAATGAATGCATCTCTTTTTTATCAAGTTACTAATGATAGTAGCCAGTGATACACATTAAGAAGCAGACCTGCCTAGTCTGCCCAGGCCTCAGGCTTCACGATGTCAAAATAGCCCTGATGGCTCCACGTCTCGAGAGGCCCTGTTCTTCAGAACTAGATGATGCTCCTGCGCTGAGCGTCTGCCATCCCAGCCTGGCTCATAGACAGCTCTTTAGGTTGTCATCAGTGAGTAATATTTCCCAGGTGCCAAACGTTGGATAGATACATTTGTCTTACTAGGAAGCTCAGGAGCTTATTATTTTTTTTAATGGGAAACTATAAAACTCCAAATGGATTTGCTTCCACTGGATCCATTCTATTTAGCATCCCTATCCTGGTCCGTGTAACAAGATCCAGATGAAGTGTAACGCTGGTTAATTTCTCCCCGGACCCTGATTTCCTATGAGAAAGGAAGGTGAATGACATTTCAAAAGAGGTTTCTGTGATTTATGTTTTTGTATCCATGGAGGTCTTTCAAGAACCCGGTATTTTCTCATAACCTGTGGAAGCTTCTTTTGTCTCTGCCTTTGAACCTATTTATTAGCTGACCAACTTTTTTAAGCAAAATGAAAAAAGAACTTTTCTTCAAGTAGAAATAGAGACGGGTTAGGAAATGAAATAAATTATGGATTTCTAGTGCTAAGAAATGGTTTCACTTGAGAAATTTTAAATACTTATGTTGACACATACATTTACAGGGCCATACATACATGTTTATATGTACATATGTGGATGATTGTGTGCTAAAGGATAAATGCCATTTTTTTCATATACTCACACACCACGTGTACTTGTACGTACATACATGTGTGTATGAAGAAAATGGCATTTATCCTTTTGATACACTAAAATAACCCTAGTTTTTCCATACAGTGTTATAGGGAACAAAGATTCTTTAAACCAAAAATGAACTCCTTATTTTTTTTTTAAATTTGCCACAGAGTAGATGCACTCAGCAGAGACAGAGAGAGTGAGAAAGCATCCCCATGGGGGATGATCATACCGCAATCCCTTCACCTCTATTTCTCCTTTGGGAATTTTGTGCATGCACATGCAGGGGGCTGGCGTGTTTTCAAGCTGCCAGGTCCAGGACGTGATCCAATCAGTCAGCCATGTGGAATCTGGCCACCCTAACCACTGGGCCTCCTCCTGGAGCCTTCTCCCTCCCACTATTCCTCCTTCAGTTCTGTGCTTAAATGTTACAAACTCAGAAGAGCTTTCCCCTAATAACCAGGCCTTCTGCTATCACTGTGTTATTGTACCTTTTATTCTTCTTTCCTTCAGAGTGGTTACCGTTTGTAGTTTATCTGTATTTCCAGATTTGTATCTACTTCCAGATTTCCACTGGCCGATAAGCTCCGTGACCCCTGAGCTCTTTGGTTCCTTGCTCTCTCATGTTCCTAGCACCCTGCACAGCACACAGTAGGTGCACAATGAACAGGTGTAGATTGAATTAATAACTCAATGAATGTAGACATCTAGTGGCCATTCACTGGCCTTTAATATACAGGAAGGTGCTAGACACAGAATAATTCCCTGAAAGGTGCAATTCTGGCACATTTTCTACACTGTTACACATGCTTTATCTAAATTGCTTATTATTTATTATTTTCCTTTTGTGCTCTCTAGCAATAACATGGGATACGGGCCCCACTCTCCCATCACATGCCGAATGCAGCTCTGAGCCTCTAGAATACCAAAGACTTTTGCCCAGAAAGTCTTCCCTCTGGTGGCTAAACACTCCCTCCTAGCGCCAGTTCTGCTTCCTGCTTTTTTTAACACAGGGAGAATGCAGTTGAGGAGTGGACGAGCTCCTTCCTAATCAGCAAGAATTTTTGTGAATCTTCCAGAAAGAAGCCATTACAATGGTGATTGTTGAAACACTTGTGGAGGAGAGACACTTGCAGGACCGTGGCTCTTCACAGTCAGCAGAGCAGCAGTATTTTGTCTTCACGCTTAAAGAGACTACGAATCCCTACTTCAGAGAAAAGTAAGCAGAAGTGATACACTCAAAATTACAGGAAAACTTTATAAAGGGTATTAAAAAGCAGTCCTCTTGCTGGATGGGCATCAGACACTCAGGAAATCTTCAGGTATTTGTTTGCAGTTATGATGTTTCTTCTTTTTAGTGTTTGTTTATTTTATTCGTGACAGAGAGTGTATGCACAGGGAGGAAGAGAGACAGATGAAGATAGAGAAGAAGAGAGAGAGAAGTACCCTAGACAGTGTTTCCTCATGCTGCCATTCCCTTTCTTCAGCCTTCCAGTTCCTCAGGATCCTGGACACACACGCAGACACATACCCAGTGTGTTCTTAAGCCAACCCAGGATCCCAACCTGCAGCTGACCATGTGTTTTCCAGCATGCAGTTTGCCACCAAGTATACCACCAGGTTGGCCCTAGGCGGTCCCCTTTTTAAGAAAGAAAAAGCCATTTTGTTTTAATGATTGTAGTGGCAAAAGTTGGCAACCTATCAAAACTCAGAATGGGGAACAAGCCTGATGCCAACGCCTGGGCAGAAAGAGCAGGTGCTGAAGCAGCACAGTCTGCTGGCTGCCAACCATGTGTTTCCTCTGCTACAGAAAATCAGGGGCCTGTGGATGGATCTCTTTTAAGGCATAGTACCCTGACCACTACCTACCCCCAGCCTTCTGCAAAGTTACATAGTTACTTCTTATTTTACTGTAAGTCTCGAATAGAGCAGTACAAGCCCTAGGTCAAATTCTTCTGTTGTAGTTTGCTTGCTAGAGGACACATTCATGCACCAGAGAGAGCAAGAAGGCGAGAGAGCACCTACCCCAACAAGGCCTGGTCATGCCACTATCCTTTTTCTCTTCCACATGCCCAACATTGTTTAAGCCAGCTGGAGCCAGGATTCAAACAACCGTCAGTCATAAGGGTTCCGGCTCCCTCTGCCCAGCGCTCAACCACTGCACCACGGGGCTGGCCCTGAGGCACATTCTGGAGAGATACATGCTGAGTAGGGAGACTCAAAACCATGAAGGTATTACTTACTCCCAACTTGATCTATAGACTTAATCTAGTCTCAACCAAAATTCCAGTAGGCTTTCTTTTTTTTAATATAAAATTGATCATCTAAATTTAAAACATATAAGAATATGCAAATAACCAAAAAAGTCAATAAAATCTTAAAGAATAAAACTGAAGGATTTATAAGGCAAAATATGGCAAAATAGCAAGACTGATGATGAAGCTATGATGGCTAAGACAATGTGATATTGGCAATGGGACAGACAAATTAACCATGGACCTAAAGAAAGTCCAGAAACAAGCTTTCATGTAGTCATCGGATTTATGACAGAAACACAATGCAGAAGAGGAAAGACTGTCTTTTCAGTAAGTGTCACAAAGTCAATTGGAAATCTATATAGAGGAAAAATGAATCTTGACCCCTACCTCATTTGATATGCAAAAATCAATTTTAGATGGATTGTGACTCTAAATGTGAAAAAAAAAAAAGCTTCCTGATAAAAACACAGAACACCTTCATAATCTTAGACTTCTTTTTTCTTTTTTTAATTTTATTTAACTTTGCCATTATCATTTTCAATTTGACCAGAAAGAGAGAGAAGAGGCAAAGTGAGAAAGCAAGCTGCCAGGTTCAGTATTCAGATAGTGGTTGGCCATGTGGGAGTCCAGCGCCTTTAACCACCATGCCACCTGCCAGCCCCCATAATCTTAGACTTCTAAACTTAAGAACTTTTCATTTCTTTTTTTTTATTTATTTTTTTATTTTATGGTTTTGCTATAAGATGCATGTGCTCACCATAGAGAGACAGTGATAGAAAAGTGAGAAATCATCCCCCCAGGGGACTAGCCACTCTACAATCCCTTGTCCTCCATTCTCCTCCTGGGGTTTTGGGCATGCCCAGCGTTATTTTTCAAGCCACCATGTCCAAGACTCCTACCACAGTTGGCCAC
Organism: Tupaia belangeri chinensis; assembly: GCF_000334495.1. Lineage (NCBI taxonomy): Eukaryota > Metazoa > Chordata > Mammalia > Scandentia > Tupaiidae > Tupaia > Tupaia belangeri. Next base: position 5,273,546 of record NW_006159849.1, read on the forward strand.
ATGGGAGTCCAGCACCTTAACCACCACACCACCTGCTAGTCCCTTAAGATTTCTTTTTTTTATTTCTTTTTTTTTTGGGGGGGGAGAGGTTTTTGCTATAGGGCGCATGCGCTTGCCAGACAGACAGAGAGAGACAGAGAGATAGAAAGCGAGAAATCACCCCCCAGGGGGGATGGCCATGCCGCAATCCCTTCTCCTCCATTCTCCTCTCAAGATCTTGGGCACACATGCACACGTGCCTGGCATGAGTTCAAGCCACCAGGTCCGGGACGCGAACTGCAGTCGACTACATGGGAGTTCAGTGACATAGCCATTACGCTAACTGCTGGTCCCAAGATTTTTTTTTTTTTTTTGAGAGAATTTTGCTATAGGGCACATGCACTCTCTCAAGAGACAGGGAGAGACAGAGAGACAGAAAACAAGAAATCACCCTCTAGGGGGGATGACCACACTGCATTGGGAGGGCCATTCTCCATTCTCCTCTAGGGATCTTGGGCATGCACACACATGTACCCAGTGTGAGTTTTAAGCCACCAGGTCTGGGACTCTAACTGTGGTTGACTACATGGGAGTCCAGCAATGTAACCATTATGCCATCTGCTAGTCCCAAGAACTTTTTAATACATCCAACAAGAGACTTGAATTCATAATACAAAAAAAAAAAAAAAAAAAAAAAAAAAAAAAAAAAAAAAAATCCTATAGTCAATAAGAAAAAAGATCAACCAATTTTAATAGAAAAATATGAAGATATACTGCATAATAGAGAATATCCAAATGGCCAATAAACATATGAAAAATGCTCAACATCATTCATCTTAAGGGAAACACACATAAAATTATTCTAAGACAATCACCAAACACCCACCAGCATGGCTAAAATGAACAAGACTGAAAGTACCAACTGTTGACAAGGCTGTGGAACATCTGCAACCTTCCTGAGCTGCTGGTGGAAGCATAAATGGCTACACACTCTTGGATAACTGTTACGCAGCATCTGTTTAAACTGAATGTGTTGAGCAATTCTGCATCTATGAATATCCATAACAGATACAGATGCACGTGTTCACCAGCAGACACGTGGAAGGATGCGCACAGAAGCAGCAGTTCGTTGTAGTAGGCAAAACCCAGAGAGCGCGCAAATGCCCACTGTCAGTAGAACGGATAAATTGTGGGATAGTCAAACGACAGAGAACACACCCAAAATGAAAATAAACTACGACCGCACACAGCAACATGGATGAATGTGGGGCAGGCATAACTTTAAGTGACAGAAAGCAGTCATGAAAGAGGGAAAACTACCAGCAAATGGTGTAACGGTTACACTGCTGGACTCCCACATGGCCAGTGGCAGATCAAGTCCCAGACCCGGTGGCTTAAAACTCATGCCAGGCACAAATGCATACGTGTGTGCCTGAAATCCCAAGGGGAAAATGGAGAGGGGATGGCAGCATGGCCATCCCTCCTGGGGGGTGATTTCTCACTTTCTGTCTCTCTGTCTCTCTGGTGACTGCATGTGCTCTATAGCAAAAATCTCTCTTTTAAAAAAAAAAAAAGAAAGAAAGAAAGGGAAAACTGTACAATTCCATTTCTGTACATTTTAAAAAGCCAAAACCAACTATGGTGTTAGAAATCAGGTTGGAGGGCCAGCCCCTGGCCTGCTGGTGAAGGTGGCTGGATCCCACATGGCCAACCACATGGTTTGAGTCCCAGACCCAGTGGCTTGAGATACATGCCAGGCATGTGCACATGCATATCCCAAAGTCTGGAGAGGAGGAGGAAATGGAGAAGAAGGAATAGCAGCATGACCATACTCATAGGCGCTGCTTCCTCGCCTTCTCACTTTCTCTCTAGTGAGCACACGAGACTCCTGGCAAAATACGGAAGAAGGAAGGAAAGCAACCAGTCAATGGATCAGATAGAAATGATCTTTGTGGGTGGAGGTGATGGCCACAAGGAGGACGGAGAAACGACTCTGACACTGGTACCGCTTCGAGTCTTGCTCCAGTGCCGACCACAGGGCGGTGCTGACCTTGTGCCCTGGAACACCCGTTTTACCATACGGTGCTCTGTGCTCTTTTTAACGTTACACTGAACATCTATCTTTAAATTGCTGTTGGTCACCTGAATATAATTGATTTTGTTTGTATTTATTTGTAAAAGAACTATGAGGATATGAAGATTATACCACTTACAGTAGCATATATTTATATTATATTATACTAAAAATATTTAAGAAGACATTAAGGGAGAAAACATTAAGATAAGAGAAACGTTTTAGTTTAGGGGCTTTCTTTTTTGTTTTTTTTTTTTTACTTTTTCTTATTTTGGCAGGGGGAGCATGTGCTGAGAAAGCAGAGATAGAAAAGCTAGAAAGCACCCTCCGTGGGTCACCCACGCTGCCTGCTCCCCTCCATCGCTCCCTCCTTTGGGGTTTTGGGCATGCGCACGTGCCCTGCCTGTTTCCCAAGTCGCATGATCTGAGACTTGAACTGCACCGTCAGCCAGGTAGGAGCCAGCTGCTTTAACCACTATTCCACCACTGGTCCTAGAATAATTTCTTTTCTTTCTTTTTTTTTTTTTTTGGAGAGATTTTTGCTATAGGCCGCGTGCGCTCGCCAGACAGACAAAGAGAGACAGAGAGACAGAAAGCGAGAAATCACCCCCCAGAGGGGATGGTCATGCCGCAATCCCTTCTCCATTCTCCTCTTGGGATCTTGGGCACGCACGCACACACGCTCGGCATGAGTTTTAAGCCACCGGGTCCGGGACGCCAACCGTGGTCGACTACGCGGGAGTCGGGCGACATAGCCATTACGCTAACTATATGTTCCCTAGAATAATTTCTTAATACCATAGTTGAATTTTAGATTTTGCTGAGTGGTACAAGATATAAAAATTAGAAAATGAAAATTCTTCAACTTCCTCCCACCTTCCTGTCCAAACTTGAGTTTTAACTGTTACCTCACATACTTGGTAGTCTTACAACATGTACATCCTATTTAGTAATCAGAAATCTCGGGACCAGCAGTTAGCATATGGCTATGTCACTGGACTCCCACGTACTCGACCGCGGTTCGCATCCCGGGCCCGGAGGCTTAAAACTCACGCCGGGCGCGTGTGCGTGCGTGCCCAAGATCCCAAGAGGAGAATGGAGAAGGGATTGCGGCATGACCATCCCCCCTGGGGGGGTGATTTCTCGCTTTCTGTCTCTCTGTCTCTCTCTGTCTGTCTGGCGAACGCACGCGCCCTATAGCAAAAACCTCTCCAAAAAAAAGAAAGAAAGAAATCTCGTGTTTTTTTACTTTTATGTCTGATTTGCATGATTCACTTCTCACCACCTGACTTCCTTTTTTTTTTTAGGTTTTGCTATAGGGCATGTGCACCCATGAGAGAAAGAGAAAGCGAGACGTCACCCTCCGGGGGACGGCCCTGCCAAAAGCCCTTATCCTCCAGTCTTTCTTGGCATTTTGGATATGCAATGTACACACCCAGCATGACTGTCAAGCCGCTGGGTCTGGAACTTGAACTACGCAGTCAGCCATGTGGGATCTGGTGCCTTAACCTCCATGCTACCTGCTGGCCCCCTGGCTCTTTATTTTATGTATTTATTTTTAGAGAGACTTTTGCTATAGGGTACATGTGCTAGCCAGAAAGATAGAAATTACCCCCGAGGGTGGATGTCCACTGCAATTTCTTCTCCTCTATTCTCTTCTAGGGATCTACACCTAGTGTAAGTTTTAAGCCACCAGGTCCGAGACTAGAACAGCAGGTGACTATACGGGAGTCGGCGACATAACCATTACACCATCTGCTCATCCCCTGACTCTTTATTTTACTTCAGTATTTTCATTCCTGAATTTCTCATGAGACCACCATCCAAAACGATAAATAAAAAGACAAAGCTGGTGTTGTTGCTTTGTAAGGGAGAACCGTGCCAATCGGCGGAGCAGACCACCCATCTTACGCGGGGTCCCACCACTCAACAGATGTTTGGAGGGAAGGAGCTCAGTAAGTCGTGGAGATGTCTGCCCCATGTCTACCGCAGCACCGCGCACAATCCCCACGGCGTGGAGCAACCGCGGTGCCCCTCAGCAGGTGAGTACAGAGAAGGTGTCATGTATTCACAGGGGCTACTCTGCGGCCATTAAGAAGAGGGAAATCCTCTCCTTTGAGGCAACATGAGTAGGCCCAGGGGACATTACATTCGGTGAAACAAGCCAGGCACAAGAGAAAAACCACACATTCTGAAAAAGGTGCCCCCATAAAAGCAAAGGACAGGACCAGCAGTTGAAGAGAGGTTCCATCACTGGACTCCCACGTGGCCAACTGCAGCTCGAGTCCCTAACTGGTGGCTTCAAAATCACGCTGGCCACATGTGTGTGCATGCTCAAGATCCCAGGAAGAGAATGGAGGGGAAGGGACTGTGGTGTGGCCATCTCCCCTGGGGGTGATTTCTCACTTTCCCTCTCACTGTGCCTGTCTCTCTCTCTCTCTCTAGCAAGCACACATGCCATAAGGCAAAAAATCACCAGAGCAAAAGGAAAAAAACTTCAAAAAAAAAAAAAAAAAAAGTAGAGAGCAAAATAATGGTCATGAGAGGGTGGGAAGTGTAGGGGGTGAAAGGCAATAGCGAGATGTAGGTTAACAAAGTTATGGTTAGATAAGAAGCACAGCAGGGTAATTATAGTTCAAAATAACTCACTGTATATACCAAAATGACTGAGCAGGTTTTGAATGTTCCCAAGTAACAATACATGTCTAAGAAAATTAATAGGCTAATTACCCCAAGTTAATCATTTCACATTATATTCATATAGTGAAAAAAATCACTGTACCCCATAAATATGTCCAATTATTACATGCCAATATTTAAAAGTCCAAACACAGGCCAAAATTAAGATAGTAAAAGAAAGAAAAAGAATCACTGCTTAAAATGAGGCCTTTCCTCTCTAACTTACCATGGACCCCACCGCTCCCTATTGTCTCATATCTAACCAGCCTTATTGATTCACAGTAGCAGCCTGACCCCTGTAGGCAACTGTGATCATAACATCTGCAATCTATTTGACCTGATTTTTCCCTAGGACCTGAGACCTGGTTGTCCATGTCTGTGCTGCTGTTTGGAGGCATTTGGGGTCAGCCTTTTCCCAGCCTAAGACGCAGAGGGCTCGGTGGGGCTGGGTAGGTCCTAGGTAAAGGGCCTGAGCTCCCTGCTCACCTGAGCTTCTGCACATTCCCTATGTGGGGATGGGAATTGCATTGCCACGAATATTCTGGGGACATTTACAGTTCAATAGAGCCCTGAAAAATAAATGAGCTTTCGGTTTTTCTGCCTCTCCTGAGGTGTCCGGAGCTCCTCACAACCTTAACTTTGCTTTAAGCTGCATTACGCTCTAGACTGCCTTTTGATTTTATTGCATTTACATTGGTATATAGTCTCAGAGTTTTGTCGCCAGTCTCTTTGTACCTGGGTATTTGGCGTTTGCCACTTCTCTCAAGGATCAACAGGGCCTCGTGCAGAGAAACAGTACTGTCCCCAGGGCCCCAGCGTGCCACAGTGTGAGAGGCACAGGAGTGAGGCAGAGGATGAGGATGGTGAGCAAGGAGTTCCCTCCCATCATGGAGGATCGGGTGGGAGCCCAGGCACGTGCCTGTACTTTCTCTGCTGAGCGTGGAAGAATGGTGACGTCACTGACACAGGCACTCCTGAGGATACACAGCAGAGCGGGTCACAAACCTGGGACCAGAGCCGAGCTGTGTTGGCTCAACGGCGCCACGAGATGGCGCCCTCGGCTCGAGGACGGCAGAGCGCGGGCGGCGCGCTCCAGTGCGCGTGGCTTCAGTTCTTAGGGAACCGAGCCTCAGGCGGTGGGGCGAAAAGGACGGAGTGAAAATCGGGGTTTCTGGAAGCTGCTTGTCATCAGACGTTCAGAACAATCTGAAATGTCTGCGAGCCTGCCCTGCTCACCCTCTGCATGACAAAGGGTTCCTAGAGCGGGAGGTTTTGGCACTGCGGGTTTGCAAAAACTGAAAATCCTTTCATGAAATGAAAAAACTTCCAATTTCTGGCTTTAGCTTTGTTTTGTTTGGCTAGTGTGCTGGGGGGCGGGGAGCAGTAAGAAATCGCTCACAGGGCATGGGGGGCGGGGGAGGACGGTCCTGCAGCGATCCCTTCTCCCTCCTCCTCTCAGGATTTCTGGCACCCAGGCATACGTGCCCAGCCTCAAGTCAACAGGTCCAAGAGGCTACGTGGGACTCAGTTGCCCCTGGATCAACCTCTGCCTCCTACTGGCCCAGCTGGTCTTGTATAAGCCAGAGGGCACTGCACTCAGCAGAAGGGGATGTACCCCGTCCCTGTGGGGCACGGTCACACTGCAACCCCTTCTCCATTTCTCACATACATTCCTGCATGTTTTTCAAGCGACCAGGGCCAGAATTTGAACCACGTGGTCAGCCATGTAGGTTCCAGCTACCTTGACTACCAGGCCATGGATCAGCCTTCATTTTCTTTATAGGAAGAAAACATTCAAGTAATTACAGAAAGAATAATCATAGAATTAGAAAACTCCTATCTTTTAACCCATAATGACATTCAGGCAACAGTCAGCAGGTGAAACCATTCTGTGAAAGTCTGAAGGCAAAAGACTGAAGTGCAGGGGCCCACAGGTGGCATGATGGCGTGACCAACCGGGGTTCCAGTTCTGGACCTGGTGGCTTGCTTTCTCTCTCACTCTCGGGCTTGGTCCCTCTTGGGTCAAATTTAAATAAATAAATAAATATTTTTTAAAGTGTTTTTAAAAATAAAGTAAATTTAGTTTGAAAAATAAAATTGAAGTGCAAATTTGTAATGGAGGGGTCTGGCTGGCATTACGGCCCCCTAATCTTGCTTGCTGGGACAAAACACTCACTCTGCCCCTTTTAAACGGGTGCAGCAGGGAGCAGCCAGCCTCTCCTACTTCCAGACATTTGAATCCATGTCAAGTAAGCTTCACGTAGCTTCCACTTTACAGAAAACGTGGGGCACACGGGGAAGTGAGGTGCCCCACGAGGAACCAAATACACTAACTCGCAATGGATGACCTTCTACAGAGAATGGACTCAGCCTCCTCGCAAAACAGGAGAGGGCCTGCTCTGAAATGTAAAGGCTTAAGAAACACAGACCCAAATGCAGTGCGCCAACCCGGAATCAAGCAACGGTATGAGGGGGAGAGGCTCGAGACCAGTTTACTCTATAAACTTGGTGATACCAAGGGGTTATTTTTAATGTTGTCAGATGTGATAATGGCAGTGTAGCAGTGCATGAATATGCCCATTTTTAAGAGATTTTACTAAAAGGTAAGTGACACTATTTGCTTCAACTAATAGGAAGAAAGAATAAATGGGATGGGGGCCGGCAGGTGGTGTGGTGGTTAAGGGCGCTGGACTCCCACATGGCGGACTGCAGTTTGAGTCTCTGACCCAGCAGCTTGCTTTCTCTCCCCACCCCCACTCTGTCCCTCTCTGGTCAAATTAAGATAAATAAGTGAAATGAAGTTAAATAGGGATAGATGAATCAAGTGTGCATTGGGGTTTATTTGATCCTTTTCTATTGTGTGGAATTTTTCATTTTTTAATAATTAAAAAGTAGCCCTCCTTCCTGGCGCTCCAGAGACCATGGCCGATCTTCACGTGAGGCAGGTCAAGATCAAGACTGGCGTGGTGAAGTGAGTGGTCAAAGAAAAAGCGATGTATGGGGACCAGCAGTTAGCATAATGGCTATGTCGCTGAACTCCCATGTAGTCGACCGCGGTTTACGTCTCAGACTCGGTGGCTTAAACTCATGCCGGGTGCGTGTGTGTGCGTGCACAAGATCCTGAGAGGAGGAATAGAGGAGGAGGGACTGCGGCGTGGCCATCCCTCCTGGGGGGTGATTTCTTGCTTTCTGTCTCTCTGTCTCTCTCTCTCTGTCTGGCGAGCGCACACGCCCTATAGCAAAAACCTCTTCAAAAAAAAAAAAAAGAAAGAAAAAGAAAAAGCGATGTATGTAAAAGAAGCAAAACAACAAGAAGATGGAAAAAGTGAAAGCTGAAGATGGGGAAATTATGCCATTAAAAAGCAGGCAGAGATCCTACAAGAGTCCCGGATGATGATCTCAGATTGCCAGCACAGACTGGAAGCTACATATACAGATCTTCAGCAGATGAAAATGAAAAAGATTTGGAAGAAGCTGAAGAATATAAAGAAGCACTTTTAGTACTGGATTCAGAGACGTTAGAAGCCTGTAACTTTTCTGTACAGGGCATTGTTTGCATTAAATCCTGGGATCCATTCTACAATTCATTATTTTGACTACAGCTGTGTGTTCAAGTAGTATGAGAATGTGATTCTCGGGGGCTGGCAGGAGGTGTAGTGGTTAAAGGCGCTGGATTCCCACATGGCCGACTGCGGCTCAAGTCTGGGACCTGGTGGCTTGCTTTCTCACTTTTCCTTTCTCTCTCTCTCTGGTCATATTAAAAAAATAATAATAACAAATGGAATTAAATAAATATTTTTTAAAAAGAATGTGATTCTCCTTATGCCATTCATATATCTTCCTTTGCATATTTAATGTATCAAATGAATTAGTCTAATAAAAATTTTAAAAAGTAAAAAGACATGCTAATTGCAGTGATATTAAATAGGACAAAAGAAAACTCAACGGGTCAATGGGATTATTTTCAGGTTGGATAGAACACACAATAGTGCCTGTCAGTGTAAGGTCCCAAATGTCCCTGCTATGGTTGAATGGGTCCTGTCTAATTCATGTGTTTTTCAAAAAACAGAACAAAATCAATGTGCTAAAATTTGATTGTGACAGTATTAAGAGAGAAATGGGCCAGCAGATGATGTAGTGGTTATGTTGCTGGATGCCCATGTGGTCAACTGAGATTCGGGTTCCAGGCCCAGTGGTGTGAAAATCATGCCAGGTACGTGTGTGTGCATGCCCAAGACCCTGGGAGAATGGAGAAGGGATTGTAGCATGGTCATTCTCCACACCCCAGGTTATTTCTCT
>NW_006159849.1:5282837-5287570 GCF_000334495.1 Tupaia belangeri chinensis
AGGGAGAAAGTCTTCCAGCATGCCCTTCCCTGGGGGGGGGGGGTGTCAGGGTGATTTCTTGTTTTCTGTCTTTGTCTCTCTCTGTATCTCCAGCAAGCACATGCACCCAGTAGCAAAAATCTCTAAAAGAAAAAAGAGAGAAAGAGTAGAAACTGATTATGGGATCAAGAGGGTGGAGCCTTTAGGAGGTGATTAGTATTAAATGAATTCATCGGGGTGGAAGCCCACGATCGAATCCTGGTGGGTGTACAAGGAGTGGGAGACACAGATGCACCCGTGGCTGACCTACACCATATGATACTCATCACTGCCCAGCACTCTGCAGAGACCCCCCAACAAGAAGACCTTCACCAGAAGTGGCCCCTTGACCTTGAACCTTCAAAATCATGAGCTAAATAAATCTATTCTCTTTTTTTTTTTTTGAGAGGTTTTTGTTATAGGGCGCGTGCACTCGCCAGATAGACAGAGAGAGACAGAGAGACAGAAAGCAAGAAATCACACCCCCCCCCAGGGGGGATGGCCACGCTGCAATCCCTTCTCCTCCATTCTCCTCTCGGGATCTTGGGCACGCATGCACACACGCCTGGCGTGAGTTTGAGCCCCCGTGTCCGGGACTCGAACTGTGGTCGACTACGTGGGAGTCCAGCGACATAGCCATTACGCTAACTGCTGGTCCCTACCTTTTCTTTTTTAAAGTCGATCTGTATGTTTCTTTCATGAGTGAGAGACAAGGAGGGACAGAGAGATAACACCCCACAGAGTCTCAATGCTGTCGTCACCCCCTGCTTCAGCCAGCTCTGGATCATGGTGCTGTATGTCTGATATACTCAGAAAGTCCTCTGGACATGAACCAGGAACCCTCCCATGTGGGCTGGCCTCTCAGAGCATCAAGTTTGACTACTGCACAAATAGCTAGCCCCTTTTTTTTTTCCTTAAAGAATTATTTTATTCAACTTTATAATAATTATTATTTTCCAATTTGACCAGAGATGGGGGAGTGGGGGAGTGAGAAAGCAAACTGCCAAGTCTGGGGCTCGAACTGCAGTTGACCATGTGGGAGTCCAGCGCCTTTAACCACCACGCCACTTGCCGACTCCTGGCCCTTTCATGTTTATAAACAATAAGCCTCTACTGTTTATAAATTATCTTGCTGGTGGTATTCCATTCCTAGCAAGAGAAAAGAGCTCTGAAACAGTCTGCCTGACCAAACTTCATTTCATCCCATTCATCCACCTCAGCAAGACAGACGGTGCCACCAGCCTGGGTAGGACCAGACTCAGAGACATCTCAGAAGGGGATGCCCTGCAAAGACTGATGACCCACTGAAGACACTTGGCCACAGAGCCTGGTGGTGCTGCACCCCTGCCATGGGTCCTGTCAGCCTTCAGTCCACATCAGGGACCTGTTCAAAGCCAACGGTTCCTACAGAACTCCAGGAAATGCTTATGGATGCAGATGACTCAAAAACACACGAAAGATGCACACCCTCGTTCATAATAAGAGAACATGAATGAAAACATACTGAGGTGTTCAGGCTGTAGAATATCGGAACATTCGAGAACAGATCCACTGTCGATAAAGGGAAATGGGCGTCTCATGTTTCATTGGTGAGACTGTGAACTGAAAGACTATCTACAAGGGGATGGTTTGGCAGCATCTATTTGATTGTACAATTACCTATGCATATAGCCTTTGGCTCAGAAATTTCTCTTTTATGAATTTTCCAACCTACACTTCTTCGCACCTCACATTTGTCTAAGGTTATTCAATTCCATATTGTTTGTAACAGCAGATGACTCAAAAAACTAATGTACTGAAGGGGACTGCTAAATAAGTTATGGGATAGCCATACTCTCTACAATACTATGTAACTCTTTAACTTTTTTTTTCTTCAGACATTTTTGACCTAGGGCTCGCTCACTCATCAGAGAGAAGACAGAAAGCAAGAAATCACCCTCCAGGAAGATGGCCATGCCACAATCCCTTTTCTTCCATTTTCCCACTGGGATTTTGGGCATGCACACACACATCCCTCGAGTGAGTTTCAAGCCACTGGATCTAGGACACAACCTGCAGTTGACCATGTGGGAGTCCAGTACCTTTTTAAGTTTATTTTTATTTTTTCTTTCATGAGAAAGAATGAGAGAGAAACAGGAATTCCAGACAGTGCTTTGTCATGCCTCGATGCCCCTCCCCCAGCCTTCCAGCCACCCTGGATCATGGGCAACCCCGCAGGCCCACCCGGCAGGTTCCAATCCTCCCAAGGACTGAACCCAGGACCTGCCCGTATGATGTCGGGGTTTTGCAGTGGTGCCCTACCCCCTGTGCCACCCAGCTTGTGGTAAAGGAAGAAACTATTTCTATTATTGCATTAAATGATCTCTAAGACATAGTGAGTGGAGGGGGAAAAGGAAAGATCAAACAGCCATGAATATAGTATACTGTACAATAACTTGTAAAGAAAGGGGAAAATAATACTTATACTTGCACATGCATAAAATATTTCTGGGAAGATGCCCAACACATTAATAATGTCAGTTGCCTTCCGATGGCTAGGAGGAAAAAGAATTCCATTGTAAACCTTTTCATGTCTGTGAATGTATGAACTGCCCCAAAAATAAGGAAAGTGGCTAGATTATCCTGACTAATACTATAACAGAAAAAAGTTAAGCAATTTTTTAACCTTATTTTTTTTCTTTGCTTTATCCCTCTTTGTTATATTTTAAGGGTTAACTGATGGTTGTAGCTTTTGTAACTAGTGTGATCTGGAACTACTACAACAACTAAGGTCATAAATAAGCCTGTTTGCTTACAAGAAGAAACTTAAAGTCACTTGTGTTAGACAATCATCACAAAAACTGCAACTGGGACAGGGTCCTAGGCAATAAATCTCGAGAGATGGGAATGCTTACTCAAGGGACACACAATGTAACAGGTCAAACTGAGAAAACCGTAATGATGTTATCGTTTACCATCATATTACTCACAGATGTTTAGACTGTCCAGTCAAACGTATAGCTCTGAAAATACACCGCAGCTTCCCTTAATCTATCAGTGTATGTCACAGGTCTGCGTCAACAGGTTCAATGTCACCATAAGAATGGAAACAGGGTCATGAACGTCCTGTGAAAGGACAAGGTGCATGGAACAATTTGGGGAAAATCATGAGGCTAGGAGTAGCACTGAACTAGCTAAACTTAGGCTATACAGAACAATGGATAAATAAGAACCATAACATATGTAACGTGTTGGAAATTCCTGTTCTGGGAGCTGGTTGTGAGCAGTCCCCGTGCTCAGCACAGCTATGTAAACTCCTTTCTCCATCTCTGCTTTGCCTCTTGATTATTCAGACATGGTTGCTGCTTTCAAGTGGCAGCAACCTGGTGACCACGTCAGGAAATGGCACTTGGTGACTAGTAAAACTTGGGTGAAAACACTGCTGAGCAGCCCCGCAGCTGCCAGAATCTTTTTCCAGGGCCCTTCTGGGAGACCTGGCCCATTGTCCTGCTGTCTGCCTAGACATCTTTTCTTCCATGAGGGTCTTTGCTAACCGAAAGACAGGGAAGAGGAAGAAGCTGAGGCTCAGACGGTCATGGTTTCCCTAGCTATTCCGACATCCCTTCCCAGACAGAGTCGGCCAGGGCAGAGGAGCCAGCAGGAGGAGCCGCAGTTCTCTCTGGCCCTCCTCTACGGTAGGAGGAACCTGTGATTATGCCCTTGCCTTCCTGAACCCGGCAGGGAACACCTTCTGGCCTGGGGCTGCCACCTGAGTCCAGAGCAGGGTTCTAGCCTTTAAAATGATATTCGGTTGGAGCATCCCAGCAGGGAGCTCCATTAGCTTATTACAGGTCCTACAGCCCCTTTTCCACCACTGAATTACTCACCTGGAAATCACGAACCCATCTTCTAGAGAAGACCCTTAGGAAATGACAGAATTGTTTGCCACTGTGTTTGCTGCCACCATCCCACTTGGGCTGCTGTTTAAAACCTCAAGACCATGATAACTGAAGATGGGGGAAGCATTTGGTTTTAGAGAACGCTTGAGAAGAAAGAGGCTGTGAAACTGCATGGGGAAGAAGCCAACAACACCCCAGCACCGGAGGTGGCCACCCCTCTAGTAGACCTCACGTGGGATCCTAATCTGGCAGATGGTCCTGGTGGGCACGCCTGGACCACTCTCATGGCAGGAATTCAGCAGCACGCCAAAACCCAGAAGGCCTTAACAAGGTGCAGGAGCTTCAGCAGAAACTTCAGAAAGACCCCTCAGAGTTCATGGAAGGGATCTGCCAGGCCTGACGTAAGTACAGACGATCCACGGGCCCCTGAAAGGACACGAATGGTAAACGTGACTTTTACATCAGGGTCAGAGCGTCCCAGATGTTAGGAGGAAATTACAAAAGGCTGAGGGTGCAAAGGGAATGAATGCCTCGCAACTAGTGGAGATCGCCTTTCAAGTGACTGCGAGGCAGTGAGGGGCATAAACAGGAAGTGTGCCGGCCAGAGGAGCTGCTGGGAGCAGCGCTGGGCTGGGAAAGAGGGACATGCCTTCTGCACAGAGAAAGGGCACTGGGGGCAGAGCTGCCCTAGCCGCACAGGAAGGATGACGGCAAAGGGAACGCGGAACGTAAAGCCATGTACGTGGTGGCCGTGGACGAGGAAGCACCTTCAGCGTGTGATACAGGGGCCAACGGCTCTGCCTCCCGAGGCTCTGGGAAACGCTGCCATATCCCCCC
>NW_006159849.1:5288673-5324321 GCF_000334495.1 Tupaia belangeri chinensis
AAGGGAGGAGGGAGTGCGGCGTGGGCACCCCTGGGGGGGGGGGGTGTCAGGGTGATTTCTTGTTTTCTGTCTTTGTCTCTCTCTGTATCTCCAGCAAGCACATGCACCCAGTAGCAAAAATCTCTAAAAGAAAAAAGAGAGAAAGAGTAGAAACTGATTATGGGATCAAGAGGGTGGAGCCTTTAGGAGGTGATTAGTATTAAATGAATTCATCGGGGTGGAAGCCCACGATCGAATCCTGGTGGGTGTACAAGGAGTGGGAGACACAGATGCACCCGTGGCTGACCTACACCATATGATACTCATCACTGCCCAGCACTCTGCAGAGACCCCCCAACAAGAAGACCTTCACCAGAAGTGGCCCCTTGACCTTGAACCTTCAAAATCATGAGCTAAATAAATCTATTCTCTTTTTTTTTTTTTGAGAGGTTTTTGTTATAGGGCGCGTGCACTCGCCAGATAGACAGAGAGAGACAGAGAGACAGAAAGCAAGAAATCACACCCCCCCCCAGGGGGGATGGCCACGCTGCAATCCCTTCTCCTCCATTCTCCTCTCGGGATCTTGGGCACGCATGCACACACGCCTGGCGTGAGTTTGAGCCACCGTGTCCGGGACTCGAACTGTGGTCGACTACGTGGGAGTCCAGCGACATAGCCATTACGCTAACTGCTGGTCCCTACCTTTTCTTTTTTAAAGTCGATCTGTATGTTTCTTTCATGAGTGAGAGACAAGGAGGGACAGAGAGATAACACCCCACAGAGTCTCAATGCTGTCGTCACCCCCTGCTTCAGCCAGCTCTGGATCATGGTGCTGTATGTCTGATATACTCAGAAAGTCCTCTGGACATGAACCAGGAACCCTCCCATGTGGGCTGGCCTCTCAGAGCATCAAGTTTGACTACTGCACAAATAGCTAGCCCCTTTTTTTTTTCCTTAAAGAATTATTTTATTCAACTTTATAATAATTATTATTTTCCAATTTGACCAGAGATGGGGGAGTGGGGGAGTGAGAAAGCAAACTGCCAAGTCTGGGGCTCGAACTGCAGTTGACCATGTGGGAGTCCAGCGCCTTTAACCACCACGCCACTTGCCGACTCCTGGCCCTTTCATGTTTATAAACAATAAGCCTCTACTGTTTATAAATTATCTTGCTGGTGGTATTCCATTCCTAGCAAGAGAAAAGAGCTCTGAAACAGTCTGCCTGACCAAACTTCATTTCATCCCATTCATCCACCTCAGCAAGACAGACGGTGCCACCAGCCTGGGTAGGACCAGACTCAGAGACATCTCAGAAGGGGATGCCCTGCAAAGACTGATGACCCACTGAAGACACTTGGCCACAGAGCCTGGTGGTGCTGCACCCCTGCCATGGGTCCTGTCAGCCTTCAGTCCACATCAGGGACCTGTTCAAAGCCAACGGTTCCTACAGAACTCCAGGAAATGCTTATGGATGCAGATGACTCAAAAACACACGAAAGATGCACACCCTCGTTCATAATAAGAGAACATGAATGAAAACATACTGAGGTGTTCAGGCTGTAGAATATCGGAACATTCGAGAACAGATCCACTGTCGATAAAGGGAAATGGGCGTCTCATGTTTCATTGGTGAGACTGTGAACTGAAAGACTATCTACAAGGGGATGGTTTGGCAGCATCTATTTGATTGTACAATTACCTATGCATATAGCCTTTGGCTCAGAAATTTCTCTTTTATGAATTTTCCAACCTACACTTCTTCGCACCTCACATTTGTCTAAGGTTATTCAATTCCATATTGTTTGTAACAGCAGATGACTCAAAAAACTAATGTACTGAAGGGGACTGCTAAATAAGTTATGGGATAGCCATACTCTCTACAATACTATGTAACTCTTTAACTTTTTTTTTCTTCAGACATTTTTGACCTAGGGCTCGCTCACTCATCAGAGAGAAGACAGAAAGCAAGAAATCACCCTCCAGGAAGATGGCCATGCCACAATCCCTTTTCTTCCATTTTCCCACTGGGATTTTGGGCATGCACACACACATCCCTCGAGTGAGTTTCAAGCCACTGGATCTAGGACACAACCTGCAGTTGACCATGTGGGAGTCCAGTACCTTTTTAAGTTTATTTTTATTTTTTCTTTCATGAGAAAGAATGAGAGAGAAACAGGAATTCCAGACAGTGCTTTGTCATGCCTCGATGCCCCTCCCCCAGCCTTCCAGCCACCCTGGATCATGGGCAGCCCCGCAGGCCCACCCGGCAGGTTCCAATCCTCCCAAGGA
Organism: Tupaia belangeri chinensis; assembly: GCF_000334495.1. Classification (NCBI taxonomy): domain Eukaryota; kingdom Metazoa; phylum Chordata; class Mammalia; order Scandentia; family Tupaiidae; genus Tupaia; species Tupaia belangeri. The sequence goes on from NW_006159849.1 coordinate 5,290,942, forward strand.
CTGAACCCAGGACCTGCCCGTATGATGTCGGGGTTTTGCAGTGGTGCCCTACCCCCTGTGCCACCCAGCTTGTGGTAAAGGAAGAAACTATTTCTATTATTGCATTAAATGATCTCTAAGACATAGTGAGTGGAGGGGGAAAAGGAAAGATCAAACAGCCATGAATATAGTATACTGTACAATAACTTGTAAAGAAAGGGGAAAATAATACTTATACTTGCACATGCATAAAATATTTCTGGGAAGATGCCCAACACATTAATAATGTCAGTTGCCTTCCGATGGCTAGGAGGAAAAAGAATTCCATTGTAAACCTTTTCATGTCTGTGAATGTATGAACTGCCCCAAAAATAAGGAAAGTGGCTAGATTATCCTGACTAATACTATAACAGAAAAAAGTTAAGCAATTTTTTAACCTTATTTTTTTTCTTTGCTTTATCCCTCTTTGTTATATTTTAAGGGTTAACTGATGGTTGTAGCTTTTGTAACTAGTGTGATCTGGAACTACTACAACAACTAAGGTCATAAATAAGCCTGTTTGCTTACAAGAAGAAACTTAAAGTCACTTGTGTTAGACAATCATCACAAAAACTGCAACTGGGACAGGGTCCTAGGCAATAAATCTCGAGAGATGGGAATGCTTACTCAAGGGACACACAATGTAACAGGTCAAACTGAGAAAACCGTAATGATGTTATCGTTTACCATCATATTACTCACAGATGTTTAGACTGTCCAGTCAAACGTATAGCTCTGAAAATACACCGCAGCTTCCCTTAATCTATCAGTGTATGTCACAGGTCTGCGTCAACAGGTTCAATGTCACCATAAGAATGGAAACAGGGTCATGAACGTCCTGTGAAAGGACAAGGTGCATGGAACAATTTGGGGAAAATCATGAGGCTAGGAGTAGCACTGAACTAGCTAAACTTAGGCTATACAGAACAATGGATAAATAAGAACCATAACATATGTAACGTGTTGGAAATTCCTGTTCTGGGAGCTGGTTGTGAGCAGTCCCCGTGCTCAGCACAGCTATGTAAACTCCTTTCTCCATCTCTGCTTTGCCTCTTGATTATTCAGACATGGTTGCTGCTTTCAAGTGGCAGCAACCTGGTGACCACGTCAGGAAATGGCACTTGGTGACTAGTAAAACTTGGGTGAAAACACTGCTGAGCAGCCCCGCAGCTGCCAGAATCTTTTTCCAGGGCCCTTCTGGGAGACCTGGCCCATTGTCCTGCTGTCTGCCTAGACATCTTTTCTTCCATGAGGGTCTTTGCTAACCGAAAGACAGGGAAGAGGAAGAAGCTGAGGCTCAGACGGTCATGGTTTCCCTAGCTATTCCGACATCCCTTCCCAGACAGAGTCGGCCAGGGCAGAGGAGCCAGCAGGAGGAGCCGCAGTTCTCTCTGGCCCTCCTCTACGGTAGGAGGAACCTGTGATTATGCCCTTGCCTTCCTGAACCCGGCAGGGAACACCTTCTGGCCTGGGGCTGCCACCTGAGTCCAGAGCAGGGTTCTAGCCTTTAAAATGATATTCGGTTGGAGCATCCCAGCAGGGAGCTCCATTAGCTTATTACAGGTCCTACAGCCCCTTTTCCACCACTGAATTACTCACCTGGAAATCACGAACCCATCTTCTAGAGAAGACCCTTAGGAAATGACAGAATTGTTTGCCACTGTGTTTGCTGCCACCATCCCACTTGGGCTGCTGTTTAAAACCTCAAGACCATGATAACTGAAGATGGGGGAAGCATTTGGTTTTAGAGAACGCTTGAGAAGAAAGAGGCTGTGAAACTGCATGGGGAAGAAGCCAACAACACCCCAGCACCGGAGGTGGCCACCCCTCTAGTAGACCTCACGTGGGATCCTAATCTGGCAGATGGTCCTGGTGGGCACGCCTGGACCACTCTCATGGCAGGAATTCAGCAGCACGCCAAAACCCAGAAGGCCTTAACAAGGTGCAGGAGCTTCAGCAGAAACTTCAGAAAGACCCCTCAGAGTTCATGGAAGGGATCTGCCAGGCCTGACGTAAGTACAGACGATCCACGGGCCCCTGAAAGGACACGAATGGTAAACGTGACTTTTACATCAGGGTCAGAGCGTCCCAGATGTTAGGAGGAAATTACAAAAGGCTGAGGGTGCAAAGGGAATGAATGCCTCGCAACTAGTGGAGATCGCCTTTCAAGTGACTGCGAGGCAGTGAGGGGCATAAACAGGAAGTGTGCCGGCCAGAGGAGCTGCTGGGAGCAGCGCTGGGCTGGGAAAGAGGGACATGCCTTCTGCACAGAGAAAGGGCACTGGGGGCAGAGCTGCCCTAGCCGCACAGGAAGGATGACGGCAAAGGGAACGCGGAACGTAAAGCCATGTACGTGGTGGCCGTGGACGAGGAAGCACCTTCAGCGTGTGATACAGGGGCCAACGGCTCTGCCTCCCGAGGCTCTGGGAAACGCTGCCATATCCCCACAGGAGCCACAGGTACGACTGACAGTGAAGAGCCCGACTCTGGTCTTTCTCGTGGATAACGGGGCTGTTCTGTGACTACTACTCCTTTAACTAGCCTTTCTTCACAGATGACAAAAGTGATAGGGGTGACTGGTAAACCTCGGACTCACTCCTTTTTCCATTTGCTGCCTTATTTTTTTATTACAGAGATTTTTTGTTATAGTGTGCGTGTACTCACTAGAGACAGAGAGAGAGAAAGTGAGATATCACCCCCCAGGGGGGATGGCCACACCACAATCACTTCTCCATTCTCCTCCCAGGATCTTGGGCATGCATGCACACACACCTAGCGTGAGTTTCAAGCCACGAGGTCCAGGATGCTAAACACAGTCAGCCACGTGGGAGTCCAGCACCTTAACCACAACAGCATCTGCTGGCCCTCCTCCCACTTCCTTTTAAGATAGGAGATGACTATGTTGAGCATGAATTTTTATATGTGCTGAATGTCCGATAACTCTACTGGGGAGACTTACTGTGCAAATCAAGAACATAGATAATCCTTGAACCAACTTAAAGGACTTTAAAAATGCAGGTGCCTACTGAAAATGGACTTATTTGCAAGCAGCATTTATCAAAGGCCCTAAACACCTGGAGACTCTATACCACCCATGCTCAAGCAGGCTGTGAGGCCCAAGGTATGAGCAATAGATATTAGTTTTGCTAGAACAGAAGGGAAGCAATTGGCTAACAGCTGGTAGGATGGACAAATATCAAGCTACCTTTCTTTGAGAGGTTTTTGCTATAGGGTACGTGCACTCACCAGAAAGAGAGACAGAGAGACAGAAAGTGAGAAACCACCTTCCAGGAGGGATGGCCATGCCACAGTCCCTTCTCCTCCATTCTCCTCTTGGGATCTTGGGCACACACGCACACACACCTGGCGTGAGTTTAAGCCACCGGGCCTGGGACTCAAACCACGGTCAGCTACATGGGAGTCCAGCAACATAGCCATTATGCCAACTGTTGGTACCAAGACTACAGCTGCTCTTAACCCTGCTATTCTCCTGCCTGTCTCCTTTGAAGCTGAGACCCCTGTGCATGACTGTTTAGAAAAGTTAGCTCATGTGTATTCAACCCGGCTTGATTTGCTTGACACCCCTCTGGAAAATGTGGACTGGACTCTGTTGGTGGACAGTAGTGGGCTGATGAACCACGGGAAGCGGGGCTCATATGCTACTGTGACTGTAACAGAGGTGGTGGAGACCCAACCTCTCCCACCGAATGTGTCTGCACAGCTGGCTGAGGGAACTGCTCTAACGAGGGCTCTGAACTGTCACCAGGAAAGAAGGTAAATACACACACTGACTCTAACTATGCCTTTATGATAATACATGCCCATGGAGCCATCTGGAAGAAGTAAGGAATGCTGAAAGCCGATAATCCCGATATCAAGCACAAACAACAAGTGTTAGCTTTGCTGGGTGCTGTGCATTTACCAGAGGCAGCAGCCACCCCCCACTGCTCTGGACATCAGCAGACAAACATTGAGACAGTGAAAGGAAATTCCTTCGCAGACCGCATGGCTAAGAGGACAACCAGTGTAAGTACCACCCTCCCTTTTCAAGCTCCCTTAGTTCCTCAGTTAGACTTACCACAATTTGAACCTCAATATAGCACACACACACAAAAAGCTCGTATTAAAGGCAACGGATAGGGGCCCAGCAGATGGTGTAGCAGTTACACTGCTGAACTGCCCCATGGCCAACCAAATCTCTGACCCGATGGTTTGAAACTCATGCCAGGCACGTGTGCATGCGTGCCCTAGATCCCAGGAGGAGAATGGAAAAGGGATGGCCGCGTGGTTGTCCCCGCAGGGGGTGATTTCTCACTTTCCCTCTCACGTCTCTTTTTCTCTCCATGAGCACATGTGCCCTAAGACAAAAACCTCTAAAAAAAATAAACAAACAAAAAAAGACTAGGGATATGCAAAAACTGAAAGTAGCAATGGGCAGAAGGTAAATAAGGAACGATTGGGTTACCAGAGACTTACGTATTTCTGTGCTGAAATATTTGCATAACACTTCTCACTTTGGGCGTGGCTCTTCCAGTTTTTGCAGAAGTATGTTAAAGGCTGCCTGGAAGGTGTAATTAATCGATGTTATTCCTGTGCTCCGCCTGCTCCAAGCAGCAGTTCTATAGACCTGCCAGAACAGCGGAGGCAACGTTTGCTTCCCTCTGGAAGAATGGCAAGCAGATTTTACTCAAATGCCACCGGCTCCCAACAGATATAAGTTTCTTCTAGCTTTTGTGGACACCTTTTCATGATGAGTGGAAACTTTTCCCTGTCTTACTAAAGCTTTGCTAAGAGAATGAATCCCTAGATATGGCTGTCCAGCTATCATACAAAGTGACAACAGCCCCTCCTTTGTTTCTAAAATTGTTCAACAAGTAAATAAAAGTCTAGAAAGAAATTAAAAACTGCATGCAGCAGGGCCAGTGAGCATAGTGGTTAAGGCACCGGACTCCCATGTGGTCGACAGGTTTGAGTCCTGGACCTGGTGGCTTGAAACTCATGCCAGGTGTGTCTGTGTGTGTCTGTGCTCAAAATCCCAAGAGAAGAATGGAGGAGAAAGGATTGTGGTATGGCCATCCCTTCAGGGGGTGATTTTTCACTTTGCCTCTCTCTGTCTCCCTTCAGGAAGTGCAGGCACCCTGTGGCACAAAAAAAAAAAAAAAAAAAAAAAAGCCTTAAAAAAATGATACACAACTAGGCATCCACAATCCTCAGGACAAACAAAAAGAATGAACCAAACTTCTAAAAATGTTCTTGCTAAGCTGTGTCAAGAAACTCACTCTTAGACATAGCACTGCTCCAGTCAAAGTGGCCCTAGAAGTGGGATTAAACTGAACTCCTATGAAACAAATGGTGAGCCATTCGCAGTTTCCCCAGAAGCAGTTAAGCGGTTATATTCAGATCCTAAGGTGATGCTCAAGCAATATGTAATTCATTTAAGTCAAATTTTAACTCTTGTACCTAAGTTCACTGCCAAAAGGAAAGAAGTCAAGGCCGTGGGTTCACGTCACCCTTTCCAACCAGGAGTTCAGGCTTTGCTGAAGGCCTGGAAAGAGACCGGACCTGCGAACCAACTGCAGGAGGAACGGGAAGGCCTTAATGAGATACTGCTCACCATCAACAGCACACTGAAGCTTGCTGGCCTAAAGCTGTGGGTAGTGCATACTGGAGTCAAGAAAGGTCTATCCCCCTTAGGGACTCCAACCCCCAGAGTCTCACCTGCTTCAGAGAAGAGATTAAATGAGGACCAAAAGACGATCCAAAAGTATTTAGGTCTTAATATTCTCCCCACAGTAGAAATTGCGTAAGCAAGTGACAGTAGACAATGTAACAGGAAAACCTAAACACATTTTTTGGAAGAAATTTTCGCTTTAGGACATGTGCTTGCCAGAGAGACAAAGAAACAGAAAGTGACAAATCAATCCCTGGGGGGTTGGCCAGGCTGCAATCTCTTCTCCTCCATTCTCCTCTCAGGATTTTGGGCATGCACACACACACACACCTGGTGTGAGTTTTAAGCCACCAAGTCCAGGATTCAAACTGCAGTTGACCATGTGGGAGTCCATCACCTTAACCACTATGCCATCTGATAGCCCAAAAACTAAACAATATTTTAATCCTATTATCCTGTTTTTTGGCTTTGCTTTTATTCTGCTTGCTTGCTTTTTTTTTTTTTTTTTTTTTTTTTTTTTGAGAGGATTTGCTTTAGGGTGCATATACTCATATACTCGCTGGAGAGACAGAGAGACAAAAAGCGAGAAATCACCACCATGGGGATGGCCACACCACAATCCCTTCTTTTCCATTCTCCTCTCAGAATTTTGGGTACTCAAGCACACATGCTCTATGTGAGTTTTAAGCCACTGGGTCCAGGACTGGAACTGAAGTTGATTACATAGGAGTCCAGCAACATAACCATTATACCATCTACTGGCCCGTATTCTTTCTTATGCATAAGGGTTAACTGGTGGTTGTAGCTTTTGTAACTAATGTGATCTGGAACTACTGTAACAACTAAGGTCATAAATAAGCCTGTTTGCTTACAAGAAGAAACTTAAAGTCACTTGTGTTAGACAATCATCACAAAAACTGCAACTGGGACAGGGTCCTAGGCAATAAATTTCGAGAGATGGGAATGCTTACTCAAGGGACACACAATGTAACAGGTCAAACTGAGAAAACCGTAATGATGTTATCGTTTACCATCATATTACTCACAGATGTTTAGATTGTCCTGTCAAACGTATAGCTCTGAAAATACACCGCAGCTTCCCTTAATCTATCAGTGTATGTCACAGGTCTGCGTCAACAGGTTCAATGTCACCATAAGAATGGAAACAGGGTCATGAACGTCCTGTGAAAGGACAAGGTGCATGGAACAATTTGGGGAAAATCATGAGGCTAGGAGTAGCACTGAACTAGCTAAATTTAGGCTATAGGTAACAATGAAGCCAGAAATGTCACCAATATAACGTTCTGGAAGTTTCTCTTCTGGGAGTTGGTTGTGAGCTTGTTAGCTCTCAGTCAGTCCCTGTGCTTGAACACAGATACATACACCTTCTCCCTGTTCGCCTTGCCTCTCAATTATTTACAGAAACAGATGTTGGATCTTAGACGGCAACAATACAGCCCCCCAACCCTATGGCACTAGGGTGGTAATGGGGAGCTGAAAGTATTTTGGGTGTGGTTATGTGAGCTTACAGAATGGTGCTGCTTTTAGAAGAAATGCAATCCATGCAGTGGGCAACACCTTAGCTTTCCAGTTGCTCAGAACTCGCCGGCTGTTTGTCCTACACATGGGTCACTTGCTTGGGTTGTCAAGATCTTTCAAAAGCCTCAATTCACAGTGACATGAGGTTGATAAAAGAGAAGTTTCCATATAAAAAAAAGTTGAGAAACAGTTGCTCCCTCATTTTAGAGATAAAAATAGAGACCAGAGGAAGGAGAGTGAGGCTCTTGTCCTAGGTCACACCTAAGCCCTCACAAAGAGCATGTCACCAGGTCAGAAGTGGAGGAGGAAGGAGAAACCTGACCAACCTGAACAGGGCTAGCGGCCACTCAGTGCTTCCAGGACCAACATTTAAGAAGTGGAGGGCTCTAGATGGGTCTGCCCCAAGTTCGGCTCTAGGAACCAGAGGCAGGTGAGTGAGAATGAGACCACAGCAGGTGCCAACTCCGTTTCCATGCCATATTGCCAGATCATCCACTTTTCCCAGAAAGGCCTGAAAACTTGGCATATATGTGATGTCTTCCAATTTTCAAATGTTGGCAACCATTTGCAAATGAGGACGGACACGCTCTACTGATCAAATGAAATACCCCTGAGGACTGGGTGCAGTTCCAGCTCTCCTGTCTTCTTAAACTGCACAGATATGGCCACTGCCACAGTCAAGCCACAGACACACTCTTCTCCTGGAGGGCTACTACATTTGCCAAATAAAAGCACAGGATACTCAGTGAAATTGAGCTTCAGATAAGCAATGAGTAACTTTATTATTGGGTTGTCCAAAAAGTCATGACATATTTTTCTATGGTTTTCTCTGTAAAATGCATCATGAATTTTCTGACAACCTAGTAATATGAAAGGTATAGGTAATATTTACATTGTAAACTTCAAGTATGTTCTAGTAATACTACATGTTATATATAGATTTACATATATGTAACATCATACATTGTATATAAATGAGAGGATGTATGGAAAACGAGATCTAAAATAGGAGTTTATTTTGGTACCAAAAATTTTTAAAATCTATACATGTTTTTTACTTTTCAACTGCCCAAGGGCATGTGGGTTTGCCAGGAGAGAGACAGAAAGGGAAAGCAGCCTGCAGTGGGGTGTGGTCATACCACAATCCCTCTTCCTCCATTTCTCCATCTTGTCAGGATTTGGGGCATACACTCATACATGCCCAGGGTGTTTTAAAGTTGCCAGGGCTGGGATTAGAACCACTGTCAGTCACGAGATATCTAGTTCCCTAACCATTGAGCTACAGAGCTAGCCCATGCATAGTTTTGTAATATGCATTTTCCATGTATTTTGTGAAGACCCCCTTGTGTTAGTATTATATATATTACATATATACTTACAGAGCCTGGACATACTTATGCTCTACAAATAGACACATGTGTATGCATATGCAATCTACAAATATTGCCTAGGACATGCTTACACTAGAAGAATCACTTGTTGAGGCCAGTTGGTGACATGGTGGTTGTGGCAGCTGGTTCCCTCATGGCCGACTGTGCAGTCCAGCTGAGCAGCTTGAAAAACACATCTAGCGCATGGCTTGCATGCACAAAATCCAGAAAGAAGAAGAGATGGTGCAGATGGGATTCTGGTGTGACCATCCACCACGAGGAGTATCTTTTCCCTTTCTCTCTTCCTCCCTCCCTCCAGTATAAGTGCCCTCTGGCAAATTTTTGATTATATGTTGTATATCTGAAATGCAATTTTTAAAAGAATTATTTATTTATTTTATTTGTTATTATTATTTCATTTGACCAGAGAGAAGGAGAAAAAGGGAAAGTGAGAAGGCAAACCACCAGGTCCAGGACTTGAACTATGATTGGTCCTGTCAGAGTCCAGCACATTAACCACCACACCACCTGCCCCTCTGTGGCCTCAATCAATCAGGAAACCTAGGGAACAAAGATGTCTGGGGCCAACTGGCACAGAGCAAGTCCCCAGGACTCTGTGGTGTGAACGACTGTGACCGGTCAGAAAGGACATACTCACCTGCAGACGGGCTGCTCCCCAGGCTGAGTGGGGCCCTGGGCCATTGGGACCGGCCATTTGGTCAGGCTACCCTAAACAAGCTGCCTTCCTCCAGGTGGCCGGCCTTGAGGTCCAGCAAAAAGAGTTTCACTCTCCCCAGCCCTTCAGATGCCGCCAGCGCCTGGAGAGAGACCTTGGGGGAGGGGGGTGCACCCTCCCCGGGCTGCTCTGGCCCCCACCATGATGGCATGGACCCTTACAGCCCAGAGCACAGGTGTTCTCTTGTGCACTGCCCTCTGAGTGCCCAGGTCCCTAGGCCTTCCTGGGGACAGCGCGCTGCAGCTCCGCGGGAGTTGCTCCAGGGCGCCCCTGACCCCCGGAAGGAGTCCAGCTCAAAAGCCACAATCCTTGCTCCTCCCTGCAGACTGCCCTACTTACCCCGTCCCCTTCTCCTAGGCCACTCGTGAATATCCCTGTCAGTCAGAGGTCGGGTGGAGATCCCAGCTGCTACTACCTGCCCCACCGCACCCACAGTGACCCAGCCTCTCGGGGACCAGACAGTGTCAGAACTCCGCGGCTGAGACGGTGAGCGCGGCTTGCACTAGGAGAGTCTCGTCTTCATGGTCCCCTTACTTACCCTCTATTTCCTCCCACCTCTGAGGAGCCCCTGCAAGGCAACTGTGCCCTCCACCTCCATTTCAAACCACACAGCGCCGCTGCGGCCGCCGCATTCGCAAGGGGACGCCCCAGAGCGCACCGCACAGCAGCCCGGCCTGCGCCGGCGCGGGTGCAGACCCACCCCAAGCCCGAGTCTACCCGCTCATCCGACTGCAACCCCGACCCGACCCCGACCCTGGCGGCAACCGGTCGTGAGCCGGCCCCTACCCACCACTGAGCGCCGCGGCCCCGGGCTGCTAGTCCTGCAGGCCCCGCCGGCCCTGGGGCATGACCTCGGCTAGGGCGCCCGCCAGCCCCCTCCACATCACTGAGAAACGGGTCTGGAAATCAGAGAACCCCACCCTGACCCGTAAGGAGCAGTGGCCGCCAAAATTACACTTCTTGGGGTTCCGCGAAGACATTCGAGGGGGACCCCGCATCCCATTGAGTTAAGTTCCCATTAGGAGCTTGGGTGCCCACGACTCTCCCTCGGGGATTTGCGGGAGCTATTTTACCTTTGCCTTGGTTCATCGTATCGAGTGAAACACTTCCTGCCCCGCAGAGACGTAGCGGTTAAGGGCGGTGCCCACCGAGCTGGACCCCACCTGACCTCTGAAAACACGCCTGCAGGGACCATGCCCAGGTCCTGATGGAGAAACGGAGGAAAGGGATTGCAGCGTGCCCACGCCCCAGTGGGGGAGGGGCTCTCATTTTCTCTCTCATGCACCCTCTGGCCAAAAAGAAAAAGAAAAAAATACTACCACAACAGAAAACACTTACGACTGGACTTCACTCAATGTTTAATTTTTTTTTAATTCCTTCTCTTTGAGTAATTTTTTCCTGTAATTGATCGAACCAGTCCTTACTTTGAAGGGCAAACAATTGCTCTCCTTCCTCAAGCCCCGTGGGGGCAATGTACTTAATGTACTTGTTGTAACTACAATAGTTGCTCCTGAACAGATGTTAGAGTTCCTACAGTGATTTCAACACGTTCACATGTGCTCTTACTCTGAAGAGTGTTGTATCCCCCCGGGAGGGTAATTTGAAAATGAGCTGCACCTCAAGTATTAGGACTGCTGGGCTTGTCTCCCCCTCCCTGGCTGGAAGGCTGGACTGGGTTTCCCAGGAATGGACCTCAGGGGTTCTCACTGCCACGTGAGTTCCTTGGAGTGTGTCTCCTCTGGGGGTTCTGATTGGAAGGCTTATGGGGGAGGGCTGGGATCTGTCAATAGTTTGTTAACAGACACCTCAAGGGACTCAATGCAGTGAGTGGTAGCTACATTTTGAGACACTTTGGATGACCTGGTCTTCCTGTCATTTAAAGTTGTATTTCTTTCTAATGGAGAATTCATACTTGAGGTTAATCCAGGAGCCATTCTGCTGTCTGCTTATGTGGGACTCTGTGGTCAATAGGCACCTTCTTCCTAGAGACAATTCACTGTCAGTGTGCTAGGGACCCGCAGGTCCTGTGCTGTGGGGCCGTGTGTGAGTGCCATGTCTGTGATCACAGCAGTCCGGGTGGGAGGAGCACCTTGAATTTTACTGAAACACAATATACATTACAAAGATGCCTTTGAAAGAACTTGGATCTTCCGTTTTGGCCAAGGGATGGATTCTGATCAAGGAGCAGTTCCTGATTTCATCCATTTATCCCCACTGACCTCTAGAGGGCAGCAGAGCCAGGAAGAACAGTCATTAAGTCCTTGCTGGCCCTCACTGGCTAGGAGCAGGACACCGGCAGGGGCGGTTCTCAAGATCCTACAGCCAAACCCTCTCTGCCTTCCTGAAGCTGCATTCAACAGCCAGAGTTGCAATTCCTACCTCTGATGGAGACTTCTGCGGACCTAGAAGAAAACCAGGTGATTGGACAAGTGCCCAAAAGTTCCAAAAAAGCCCTACGAAGCCCGTAAAATGGATCCAAAGTGCTGAGACTGAAGCCCACATCCGCCACTTTCAGGTAGCTGACATTAGCAAGTTACTCCTTTGCTTATTCATCTATCAAATGGGAATACTGACTTACTGACCTGTTGTGGTTGAGAGGATTAAAAGAGTTAATAGTTGTCTGCACTTAGAAAAATAGCTAGCACGGCAATTCTCAGTAATTCTAAGCCATTTTAGCAAAATGTGGGATAGTGGATGGAAACAATTTTCAAATAAATTAACTTACATGTTTACATTACCATTTTTAGTTTATTTCTTCCATGAGAGACACACAGAGATGTACTGCCAACAAACCTTCATGCCACAATCCACCCCAGCCTCAGCGATCCAGGATCATGGATGTGAAAGCCCAGTGTGGACAGAAAGTCCCTTGGCATGTAAACCCTAGGACCTTTCCATGTGGCCTCAGCAGTGGTGCGCCAACTGCTCTGCTACAGGGGCTGGCCAATAAACTAGTTTGCATTTAGATTGAATTTAGATGATTAGCTGTTTCTAATAATATCTAAAAGGCACTTTGAATTGCTAATTTGAATAAATCAGTGTTGGTTTTAAAAGATTTTTTCCTAAGGCTATAAACAGTGATACACAGAGCTTGTATGCAGTTTTCAGACCTCTAGATATGACACCTTTCATTGTAAAGGGGCATTAGACATAAGGTGTCATGAAGATTCTGGATCTGCAGTGAAACATGGCTATTACTGTATTAGAGTTATGCAGATGGGCTGGTCACAGGCTTCTCGTGGAGATAGGAAACAGCATAAATCAATGTCTGCCGTGGGCATTTTCTTTTTTTAAAAAAATTTTTATTTATTTCCACTTGTTATTATTAATTTGACCAGACAGAAATAGAGAGAGAGAGAGAAAGGGATGGTGAGAAAGCAAGCCACACAGGTCCAGGACTCAAACCCCAGTCGGCCCTGTGGGAATCCAGCACCTTTAACCACCACGCCACTGCCGGCCCCAGCGTGGGCATTTTCATTCATTCACCTGCATTGCTTTTCATACACCTTTCTCTTACATAGGCAGCCCCAGATAACATCGGCCCATCTGGCTGCCAGTGGCCTGAGCAGATTTTAGAGCAAGGACAATCCTTAGAGAAATACCGAAGTCAGAATGAAGGGCTGACCTAACAGATGCACCTAATAAGTGCTCAGTAAAGGCTCATTCACCTACCTCCTTTTCCAGCCTCTCTATTTCTAATCTCAAATCCATTCAGTGAGATTTTTGGAAACTCTAAGTGAACCAAAATTATGTTCTCAAAGTCAGCAGGCAAAGAGAGATGGGATGGCAAAGATTCATTTATCAACCGTCTGCATAGCTATTCCTCTCAGTGCTTAAGCTCTTCTCCTGCAATTCATTCTTTGTCCTTCCCCCTGTCTTTCCTTAGGTGCTCTGCCAGTTTTTGTGTAAAGAGTAAGAAAGGGCTGCTCCCAAAAGGGTACCTTTTCTAGTCTGACAACTTTTTTAAAGAGTTTTTATTTTATTTATTATTAGTATTGCTTTTAGAGGTTTTTGCCATAGGGCATGTGTGCTTGCTGGAGAGAGAGACAGAGGCAATGAGAGGGAAAGTGAGAAGTGACACCCCCCCCCCCCAAGGAGAGAGGGCCACAAAGCAATCCCTTCTCCTCTCCTCTTGGGATTTTGGGCATACACACACATGCACCCAGTGTGATTTTTGAGCCACCAGGTCCAGGATTCGAACCAAGGTCGGCCATGTGGGAGTCCAGTGATGTACCCACTATACTACCTGCTGGCCCCTTATTATTTTTTTATTTGACCAGAAAGAGAAAGGGAAAGCAAGAAAACAAGCTGCCATGTTCAGGATTTGAACCACGGTCAGCAGTGTGGGAGACCAACACTAACCATCATGCCACCTGCAAACACCCTGGTCTGACACATTTAAAATGGGCACCCACTCTGGATCCAAGCCCCAACTGGCCCCCTAGGCTGGACCCCTGGTGCACAGCGGCCTGCTGCCCAGTGCTCGCTGAAGGCAGCCATCCAGGAGAAAGCCTGGCTGCATGGAGAGCCAGCTCCCTGTGAGTGCATCAGCACAGCAGTCCCCACGGCCAGTCCTAAGCCCTACTCACCAGCCCTCCCTCCACAGAAGCCCTCACATCTGGTTCTGCCATGCTGACTGGCAGGTAGAGGTTCCTTCTTTACCCCCAAAGAACTTTCCACAACCTTTGTAATCTTTCATTAAATCACAGTGGAAGTGTGAGGTTGTGGTCTGAAATGGCCGAGCAGTGACTCAGGTCTTCTGGAGGGATTTTTCTCAGCAGCTGCCGAGTTTACTTTTGGTTAAGTGGCTTTGCCGTGGGATATCTGAAACTCCTGACTCAACCCAACAACCCCAGCAAACTCTCAGAATCCAGTCAGTAAATAAACTCCATTGTAATGTGAGTTAAAGCCACTACCCTTGCTATTTACCCTTCACACTGAAATAGTAAATGATACTGTGGGAACATCAAAGCATATCCTGACTAGGCCATCAGCAATAGGCAAGATTGCCTCTCCCGAGACTCCTCTGCCCTCTAGATTGGAATTTGGGGAGGATGCATTCAGAAATGATTTTTTTCCCCATAATGACAACGTTCAGTACCACCTAAGAAATGAAATTGAAGCATTGATCTTATTCTTCAAACAGAGGATAGCTTCAATATTAAAATTAACATATAAATTTAGCATCCATCTTCTTTTCGACTCACTTCTGCTGAGTAAATGCACATATGAAGGATGAATCACGGAAACAGTATGCAGCGAAATCAAGTTCATTTTTCAAATGTGTCAGTTCAAATGCACTCAGAGCCTGTTTTCTGGGCACCCGACAAATGTTCCCAAGAGACACCCCCACCCCCTTCACTGCGTCTCACCTGATCTATCCATAGGGCAAGCTAGGGACCGTGAGGCCAAATCTCTGCAAAGCAAATCCCATGGTCCATGACTGCTCCACCTCTCACCCCCTCTCTACTCTCTCTTATACACTGGAAATGTTTTAGGCCCTTAGAGGCATGTCGGGTAATGAGCAGCCTGGGTTTGTGGCCCAGAAGCCCTGCCCTTTTTCCTGGTACCTGCTGCCTCCCCACGTTACCTGACTATTCATTTCCACCACAGCCATGTCCCTAACAGATTCCTGGCAGCTCAGCTCATCTGCGAAACTACTCCCCCATCATCAGAAGTGTTCATATTCTTTAAAACTCGAAGCTCCCAGGGAAACCCAATACTCAGATGTCATTAGTAAAGCAGGCATCAGGGCACAACTGAGGACCTGCAGGACCAGAGCTGTGCTCGGGGCAGGGGTTGCACACAGCACGCATAGGCCGCTACCAAGTCCTTTGCCACCAGAGGCTTCCAGAAACAGGCATTTCTTATCCCAAATGTGTACTCAATCTAAGACACTAGAGTTATCAGAGCGAGATCTAGGAATGTACTAGGACGATTTACATGTTAAAGGTCACCCTGACATAGAAAAGGAGGTGAGATGGGGGAGGGGGCTTAGAAATCTCAGCCTAAGTGTTCATTTTCCTCTGTTTATTGGCTTGGCGTAGATCTGAAAAGAAACGTGATGTAATGAAGAGGAGGGCCATTCTTAGATCTTAGTGAGTTTAATAATTACACGGAGCAACCAGCAGATGGCATAATGGTTACACCACTGGACTTCCACATAGTCAACTGTGGTTTGAGTCCCAGACTCAATTTTAAGCAACTTAAAATTCATGCTGAGCACGTGTGCATGAATGCCCAAAATCCCAAGAGGAAAATGGAGGAGAAGGGACTGCAGCATGGCCATCCCTCCCAGGGGGGTGATTTCCTGTTTTCTGTCTCTGTTTCTCTACCACGAGCACATGCACCCTATAGCAAATCTCCTTAAAAAAAAAAAAAAAAAAGTGACACGGAAAGGATGATGAAATGCACTGCTGAGGCTACCAGGGATCCTGACTCAGCAAGTGAGGCCCAGGAGTCAACACTAGAAATTAGGTGTCTGGGTGCATGGCCCGTACTTTGAGACATGTCTGGAACAACTTGACAAACCTGCTCACACTCACACCTTAGATGAACAAAGCATTTACACTCAGGCTCGGAGTTGGCAGGTGCTCACCAGAAGGGGAGGGAGGCACTGGTTTCATGTGAATTAACTTTCTGAAAGCCTCGAGTGACTCCCAGACAAAACATCAGCTGATGAAAACTGAAGTGTGCATCTGGGAACCC
This sequence comes from Tupaia belangeri chinensis, assembly GCF_000334495.1. Lineage (NCBI taxonomy): Eukaryota > Metazoa > Chordata > Mammalia > Scandentia > Tupaiidae > Tupaia > Tupaia belangeri. The sequence goes on from NW_006159849.1 coordinate 5,306,984, forward strand.
AGATGTGCTGTCTGTGTGACAGATGGAATTTAACTGGAAGAAGTTGTTCTATTTGGTTTTTCTTTTCTTTTCTTTTCTTTTTTTTTTTCTCCCTAGAGGGCATATGTGCTCACCAGAAAGAGAAAGGGAGAGGGGAAAGCACCCCCCCCCATGGGGAATGGTCACGTCACAATCTCTTCTCCTCCATCTCTCTTTCCTTTCAGGATTTTGTCCACGCACGCACACGCACCCAGTATGTTCTTGAAGCCACTGAGTCCGGACCTTGAGCCATATAACTGGCTATGTGGGATGTGACAGCCTTAACCACCAGGACACAGAACCAGCCGCATTTTCCCTGTCCATCCAGATGTTCGTGCTCAGGCAAACAAGTGAGTGCCTGTGGTAGATGAATTCCATTTTCTTAACCCACACATGCTGTGGTGGAAGATTTTTTTTTTTTTTTTGGGAGAGGTTTTTGCTATAGGGCGTGTATGCTCACCAGAAAGAGAGACAGAGAGACAGAAAGCGAGAAATCACCCCCCAGGGGGGATAGCCAGGCCACAATCCCTTCTCCTCCATTCTCCTCTCGGGATCTTGGGCACGCACGCACACGCGCCCATTGAAGTTTAAGCCACCGGGTCTGGGACTCGAACCATAGTCAACTACCTGGGAGTCCAGCGACATAGACATTACTCTAACTGCTGGTCCCTGTGGCGGATGATCTCTGAGCATTGAGTTGGAAACTGAGCGGGTTTGCCACTCTAACCAGAGGGGCTCAGCCCTCCGGACTGCACAGGGAGCAAAACTGAACCCTGAAAGGAGGACGGATCTTAATCCATTTCTTATCTCTGACCCTGGCCACACTCATCCTCCGAAGCAAACCTTGCTTTCTTCAAAAGATTATATTAAGAATCAAACATACCTGCACTAGCCCACGAATGAACTGCTTTACCAAATAATTCCATTTTGCTGGCCATCGTAAAGAAAGGTCAATCGCATTGACAATTTGCAGGCGAAATCAAGCTGGAAGGACACCAGGACACCGAGTCAATGACTTTTTGTTCAATCTAGGCAGTTCACCTTGGAGAAGTAACACCTGAGGACAGACTTGGCAGCTTCCTAGTTTACACGGTCCAGTATCACTGTTGCTTGTTAAATATGAGGGCTTTCGGAAAGTTTGCAGAGGGGTAGCACAGTAGTTAAGGGATCTGGATCTCACATGACATATTCCAAATTGAATCCCAGCCTTGGCAGCTTAAAAACCCTGCCTGACACATGTGTGCGCAAGCCCAAGTCCTGACAGGACAGGAAGAAGAAATGGAGGGGAAGGAATTGCAGCATGACCATGCCCTACTGGGGGATGCTTTCTCTTTCTCTCTTTGGTGAGTGCACACAACCTCTGACAATTTAAAGTGTTTCAGAAAAATGGAATTAATGTACGAGTTTATTTTAATGCAAAAATCTGTTTAAATCCATGCTTAGTTTTTTTCATAATAGTCATTTTCCGTGAACTTGTCGAAGATCCCTCATAAATGTGTTAAATAAATGTGGGTTGGGACCAGCAGATAGTGTAGCGGTTATGTAGCTGAACTCCCACAAGGCCCACCACAGTGTTTTGAAACTCATGCCAGGTGTGTATGTGTGAGTGCCTACGATCCCGGGAGGAGAAAAGAGAAGAATGGATTGCAGCATGGCTATCTCCCCTGGGGGGTGATTTCTTGTTTTCTCACTCTCTGTTTCTCTCTCTCCAGTGAGCGCACACACCCGAAGGAAAAACCTCTTAAAAAATAATAATAAATAAGTAAATGTGGGTAAATTTTGGAATAGAAGATGCCTTTTAAAATGTTTGTGCAGGCCTAGCCATGGGAGCGTGGCCCTGCAGATGCTGCTGGGTAGGCGGTGGCCCCATGAGTGGGCCATGACTGAGTCCCAGTCCACCCTAAAGGCAGGTGTGGTGTGCACACCCACAGTCTCAAATACTCAGGAGGCTGAGGCAGGAGGATGAGGACATAGCAAGACACTGTAGAAAAAATAAATAATAATAATAATAATATAAAATAAAAAGAAGGAAAGAAAGCAAAGGGAGAAGGAAGGAAGGACGAGAGGAAGAAAGGAAAGAAGGAAGAAGAAAGAAAAAGAAAGTGGGTCAGCAAGTGGTATGGAGGTGAAGGTGCTGGATCCCACATGGACATCTTCTAGTCCTGGACTTGACAGCTTAAATATCACACGGAGCACATGTGTATGCCCAAAAATTCCAAGAGGATATTGGAGCAGAAGGGACTGAGGCATGGTCATCCCCCCAGGGACGTGACTTCTCATTTTTCTCTCTGTCTCTCTCTGGCAAGCACACATATCCTGTAGAAAAAAAAAAATCTTTTTTTCTTAACTAAAGAAAAAGAAGAAAAATTGTCCAAGGTAGGCCAATATTAGCACAACACTGCCACATAAAATGTGTGCCTTTAGAATCAGTAGCCAAATTTCTCTTCCCTCTGCTTTCTCAATTTCTTCCTTATGTAATCACAACTGTTTAAACACAACCCTAAACAAGTTGCATTTACTTTTAAACCCTCTGGCACATAACAATGTCAACAATTCATATTAGGAATAAGGAATTTTACCCCTTCAAAGATTTCTCATCCCACAAGTGCCCTACGGGAATAAAAATTAGATGGTATTTTGTTGTAACTCTCCCTCTTTCCCCCGGAATGTCATCAGGAGGGCCAAGATCCCAGGCTCAGAGCACTGGCCCTCCTTCCTCCCAGCACTGAAGGCCCTTCAGGACCTATCCTGGCACTGGGAGTTCTCGCTGCACCCGACATGGATTGGCTTTTATTTATCTGCGTCTTTACTTCCTTCCACATACCTAAGCGTACTGTCCTACCTAACAGTCATGTCATCTCTCAAGCACTCTGAAAAGTAGAAACAGTCCATCAGAGGAGTGGTTGGCGTGGCCACCACCGAGTACTCTTGTCTGAACATTTTTCTAAAAAAAGTAACTGAGCAACAATTTTTGCCATATACAGCACCACCAGGAATCCTTTGAAAATGGAGGAGGCCAGACAGTGGTGCAGCAGTAAAACATGGTGCTCTGGGAGGCAATCCCACATCAAAGTTTCCCAGTTCAAATCCAGGTCCTCTGAGTCCCTAAATGCCAGGCATCTGGGGCTGGCTGAGGCTGGGAAGTGGGAGGTGGTGGAGATGTTGCCTCTTTCTCTTCCATTCATGGAAGTAATAAATTAACTTTTTTTTTTGTAGAGGTTTTTGTTATAGGGTGCACGCGCTTGCTGGAAAGACAGAGAGAGACAGAGAGACAGAAAGTGAGAAATCACCCCCCAGGGGGCATGGCCACACCACAATCCCTTCTCCTCCATTCTCCTCTCAGGATCTTGGGCGCGCCCGGTGTGAATTTAAGCCACTGGGTCTGGGACTTGAACTGTGGTCAATGACATGGGAATCCAGCGACACAGCCATTACAGTAACTGCTGGTCCCAATAAATAAACAAACTTTTAAAAAATAAAATGAGGGGCCGGTAAGTGTCATAGTGGTTAAGGCGCTGGACTCCCACATGGCCGACCATGATTTGAGTCCTGGATGTGACAGCTTGCTTTCTCACTCTCTTTCTCTCATTCTGGTCAAATTAAAAAATAATAATGATGATGATTAATACATTTAAGTAAAATAATTTAAAATGACATAAAGAAAAAATGCCCTGGTTTTCAATGTTTTGTCTTAAATCCACATAGCAGCTTCTCCAAACAAGAAGGAGGGAATTCATGTCTATATTCTGAATGCAAAGTTGCTAAAACAATAAGAGTGCTTTCTATGTCAGGTACTGTGTTAAGCACTTCATTCCCACATTTAACTATACTTTGTTGATAGCTTGGGGGTTTTTTGGTTTGTTTTTTTGTTTGATTGTTTGTTTTGTCTTGTTTTTGCTTCTAATGGGATTCCCCATTATTGTCCCTGGACTTACAGATAGGTAACTCGGACAATGACAAAGAAAGCACATTCTCTTACACACAACAGGTACTCAGGAAGTATCTGCTGAAGAAATGATAGGATGAGTAAAGAATGAACTATCCTTGAACAAATTCTGTTTCTGAATGCAATCCTAAAACCTTACTACTCCTTAAAAAAAAAAAAAAAAACTTTACCACTCATACAAGAGGAGTTCAAGAAGTTCAAGGAAAAATAGAATTTAAGTACAAGGTCATTTCAGTGCAACCTCCCCCCCAAAAAAAAAAAAATCCATGCATAACTTTTTTATACTACACGTGTTCCATGAACTTGTTGATGACCCCTCATATTTTGCAAAGAATGTCTCATTTAACTGATAGGTTGATTCCTTACACATGCATTAGTAAGTAGATTTTTACATCAAGTTTCTATTTTTAGAGACCTCTTTCACAAGCAGAAATAACATAAACGAAGATCGTCTCCTTAGTTTATTTTTTTCTAGCGTCCTTAGCATGCTACATTAACCTGACAAAGCTTAATCTCGTGTTCATTTCACAATACATTTCATGCAGTTCACAGCTGTGATTGGTTTTACATTGACATTACACATGTTTCGATTCAGCCATGTGAAAAGAATAATTCTTAATGGCGTGTGTGTCTGAAAACTGTCCAAGCTTAAATAAGCATATGAGCAGTTCACTATATTCTTAAGGGCAGTCTCTCTTGAAATTGCAAGAAGGATTTTTAGCATAAGAATATTATGTCCCTGTTTATAGTCCACTTGTAACCCAACCACTTCCTTTACGTTTCACAGATCCTGAGGAATCCTCTGTTACAAAATTGCATTCAAGTATACTATTTTATTTAACATTCCAGGTTGAGTTTAGGAGCAAGGCTGACTTCAGCTTTACATCCTCAAATAAATCTTCCATGGACCCAGCCTTCCCCAGACTATTCTTAGCATTAGACTCTCTTTTACAATAAACATTCAGCACTAAAGCCACAGAGCAGAGCTATTTGGCATTTTCCAGTGAAGTGCAAGAAGTTAAATAAGTTATGTTTTTATTGCTAATGTATAGAATCAAGCACAGTCACTTTGTCAAACAGAAGGAAAGGGTATACATAAGACGTGGCCTCTCCTCAGGTGCCCGAGGGTTCGAATGCTCTGAAAATGTCACCTGGTCATCACGCATCCGGTACCACTTTAAGATGACGTGTTGAGTATTCTAGAGTCTGAGGAGTCGGACCTCTCGTCATAGTCATCCTCGGTGTAAATGGACTGCTTGGACACAATTGGACAGCCGTCATCGGGGATGGAGATCCTGGGGTCTTCCGTGGTGCGGGTGGGGAGGACAGGCGAGCTTCTGAAGACGCTGGTAGAGTTACTGGGGAAAGGACTGACATACTGGGACCTCAGCTGGTACTGCTGCTGCAGCGTCATGGTGTTCCATAAGGTGACATCATTGGGCAAAAAGGGGCTGGACTGGTTTCTCGCCAAAGTATTCCTCAGCATCAGCGGGTACCGGGGTGGCTGGGGGAAAGGGTGCTGCAGAGGCACGGCCAGAGGGTTGGGAACGACATTACTAGAGTCAGCAGAAAATCTCAGTGTGTCTGGGACTCGAAAGGCTGACCCCACAGACCATTTGGAAGAGGAGATGGGGTAGGAGCTCAGGGTGTGTTCAAAGAGGTGCCCGTTGGAGGGCAACACAAGACTCTCGGGTTCTGCAGCAGTTCGCTCGGCCCCCGAGACCGAGGAGCGGCTGGACAGCAGGACTTCTACCGCGCTCACCAGGTCCCCCCCGCAGCCCTTCAGAATGAGCTCCAGCACCGTGGGCTTCTGGTTGGGGAATATCTTTTTTAACACTTCGAGTGGAGGTCTGTTGGCTTTCAAGCTGAAGGGCAGAGAAACAGTCCCCGAAGGGCCCTCGATCAGGAGGTGATTCTGTTCCGCATGGTACTTGGGGCTGTCTGGGCGGCTCTCAGGGTTGCCCCCATTTTTCTGGACAGCATACCCCCCTTCATCCACAGACACTATCTCAGGGCTTTCAGGGGTGAAGCAGCTCTTACTTTTGGCCACATCTGGGGAGCTCCGCTGGTCCGTGTCTTTGTCACTGAAGGCCTCAGTATTGTCTGCTGAGCTGCCATCCCCAAGACGTTCTTCGGTCAAATCTGAAAAGCAGAGAACAGCTGGGTTAATCCTTTCCTGGTGTGCATAAGGAGAAACAGATGCGCTCAGAAGAGAGCTATGCACAGGCTCTGGAAGAGGAAATGCACCTCAGTGGGCTATTTCATACTGTAAGCCTCACATGGAAATCCAAACTATACCATTGGCGAATGGAAAAAAATTAAGCCTGTAAATAAAGATCTAGAAGCCAGATGACATCTCAGAATCCTGCGTGCAAGGAAGTTTGCTTCAAATGCCGAATGGCCACATGATCCTGTATCTTTCACAGCAGTAATGATCTGAACAGGAGCCCCCGTAGGACTGGGGAGAGAGACTCCGAAAAGCACAGGCCAGAGGGTGACAGGAAAATGAGCTCGGCCTCAGCTTCCAGCTCCTGTTCTACAGATGAAGTGCCCGTTGTCATCTGGAGACATCATTGGCTGCTGCACGACCCACACACCCACTGCACAGTCTAAGTATTTTCCCACAGGTCGATTTTGTGTTAAATATACCTTCTGAACAATCAGTATGCTTCACCAGGTTACCATGTATATAACTAGTTCATACAACAGCCAGTGTGAAAGAAAGATACCTCTATATGTTGAAGTCTTTCGTAAAAAGTCACTTGTAAATCTGTCAAACTTGGCTGCCTGAACTTTCATAAACAGGCAAACAAAACCAGCTGTGAATTCAGGATGGTGGAACACACTGCCAGAGAGGAAAAAGGAAATAAGTGGGTGGGGTAGAGAAACTGCACAGGAGCTTGGTCCATCAGTGAAATGATGCACCTGCAGCTTCAGGACGATGGGTGAGGAGAAACAGATATGTTTGCCCGAGCTGTTTCGTTGGTCAGATTTATACAATGGAGCTATTAATGATACCTTTTGGAAGATAAAACGTTTCTAATTACATTAAAGGAAGGGGGAAAAAAGCTTTCCAAATGAAGCAGAGACTTGCTATGAAGTAAACCATCTGCGAATCTGACATTAACCTAAGAACATCTTGACCGAAGATATTACCCCTAAAGAAGTTAGTAGCACAGTGCAGACAGCACAAGCCAGACAGAAACAGGTGGGAGTAATTTGTCGTGCAGAACCAAATTCTAGCAAAACTTTCTCATAGTTCTTTTTTTTTTTATTAGCAAGCTATATATAAACAAAATAACTTTTTTAGGTTTAAAAATTTTTTTAGAGTTTTTTTTAACAATTTAACTTTATTTATTTATTTTAATTTGACCAAAGAGGGACAGAGGAGAGAGTGGGGGAGAGAGAGAGAAAGTGAGAAAGCAAGCCCCAGGTCCTCCAGGACTGGGACTACAGTCGGTCACGTGGGAGTGCATCCTTAACCACCATGCCACCTGCCGGTCCCAACAATTTTTATCCTTCTGTAAAACACGTACTAGCTGTGGCTACTCAAAGCCAGAATAACTGATCTAAGGAGGAAAATTTTTAGCTGGGACCAGTGACACTGCCTATAATCTCAGCTACTTGGGAGAGTGAGGCAGGAGGATCATGGGTTCACGGCAAGTCTGGGTAACATAGTGAGACCCGGTCTCTAAAAAAGAATTAAAATTCATAATGACTCAGTTGTCAGGTTGTAAACAGGTCTGCCTGTGTTTTCCACTTCCCTGCCTGAATAGCTTCATTGTCCACCTCTTGCAGGCACGCCTGGTTATGTGCAGATAGTGAGCCGATGAAATTTCACCAAAGCAGTTTCTAGAAACCGTCTCCTCCTATTTGTTTTTGTTTATTTTAGAAGCCTTAAACAAAGACCCATTTATGAATTCTTCTAATATGGGACAGATATATTAGATATATCTAATATATATTTGAATATACATATATTCAAGTATAATTGAAAAAAACTTTAGTTCTTCATAAAGCAATAAATACATGCCACACATAAATAAATATTTTTTTAAGAGATTTTTGCTAGAGGGCACATGCACTTGCCAGAGAGACAGAGATAGACAGAAAAATCAACCCCCGGGGGATAGCCACATCACAATCCTTCTCCATTCTCATCTCAGGATTTGGGGCATGTATGCACACGCATCCCGCATGTTTCAAGCTGCTGGGTCTGGGACTCAAACCGCGTCAGTCATGTGGGAGTCCAGCAATGTAACCATTTGCTGGTCCCAATAAATACATTTTAAAATAAATTATATAAATGCAAGTTTGAATCAAAAACCTGACATGAGCTCATACTTATCTCCAATCTGCATTTTAATTAAACAACTTCTTTTTCAAGACAAGACATATGCTTCCAATGGAGAGCTCACTTGCAGCCCACACATATGAAGCCATCTTTGTTCTCTTTAATGACTCTGAGATGCACAAAGGACCTACTTTTTGTAAGAGAAATTTGATGTATTCTGTCCTACAAGATATCAGGACATGGGACCCAGCTTTCACCTCCTAAGAGAATGTGTATTGAATTTCATGTCCTTGATCCAAAGGAACAATAGCAATTGGGCCAGCTGCTGGCATGGATCTCATGTGGCCAACTTCATAGTCCCAGACCCAGCAGCTTGGAAAACACATCAGATGCATATGCATGATGCATGCCCAAAATCTGAGAGGAGAATGGAGAAGGGATTGTCCCATGGCCATCCCCCATGGGAGGGGGGGGGTGATTTCTCTCTCTCTCTCTCTTCCTCCTTCCCCCCTCACTCCCTCTGTCCCTCTGGCAAGTGCACATGCCCTATAGCAAAATTGAGAAAAGAAAAAAGGAAAACATCAATAAAAAAGCTTCTGCCCCCCCCAAAAGTTTCTACAGATTCACATTCTAATCAAGGAGATCTCTTTTTTAAAATTTATTCATTTATTTCTTCAGAGAAAGAGGCAGAAAAAGAGCCAGTGCCCCCAATAGGGGCTTTGCATCACAATCCATCCCCAGTCTCAGCCATGGGCATGCACACCCAGCTTGCTCAGAGAGATCTGGGAACCTGAACCCAGAACCCTTCTCATGTGGGTCTGGCTGCACCACTGCCATACTACCATCAGGGCCCCAAGGAGACCCACTTAATTATTCCTGACTCATGGCCTCCTGTATACCCTTTACCCTATGATTAAGCACTTGGACATGAATGGTCAGTGACTGTACGCCAGCTAAGCACTGAGCACACATCTGGAAATCTTGGCCCCTGCTCAATGGAGCTTGGAAAAACACATCAAATACTCTCCCCATGCAAATAAGAATGTAAAACAATGTTTTAAAAACTGGGTGTCTCTTGGGACCAGCAGGTGGCATGGTGATTTGGTGCCGGACACTCCCACATGGCCGACCATGGTTTGAGTCCCGGACCTCCTGGTGGCTTGCTTGCTTGCTCGCTCTCCCTCTCTCTCTCCCTCGTCAAATTAAAAAATAAGCGAATGAATAAGTAAAATTAAATAAATAATTCTTAAAAGAAAAAAAAAAAAAGAAAACTATGTGCCGCTCAATAGTTTTCTTTCTTATATTTGATTGTCAGAGGGCACCTATGCTCACCAGAGACAGAGAGAGGAGAAAGCACCCCCCAATGGGGCATAGCCAAACTGTAATCCCTTCTCCTCCATTTCTCTATCCTGTTAGGACTTGGCACAAGTCTGCACATGTGTGTGGCAGGTTTTCAAGCCACCATGGCCAGGATTCCACCTGTCGTTGGCCACATGGGATCCAGCTTCCTTACCCACTAGGCTATGGGCCAGCCCTCATCTTTTACTTCAGCCTACATTCCTACTATCAGCATCAGGTATTTACATGGATGGGACATGGAAGATACTGAAGGAAACGAAGGGTGGGACATACTAAGAAATGTAAGACCCACCCCAACTTAGGAAACTTATCTAGTGGGAGAATAAGATGAACGTGCAGGGGCCAAGCAGGGTGTGGTAAGCATCACACAGGACATACCAATACTCATCACAGCACCATTCACGACAGCCAAAATGTGGAAGTAACCTTTCAAAGGATGAATGGATAAAGAAAATGTGGTGTACATACACACACACACACACAAAAAATGGGGGTATTATTTAGCCTCAAAAAGGAATGAAATTCTGACACACACTGCAACATGACTGAACCTTGACAACAGTATGTAAAGTAAAATACCTGAGACATACAAAGACAAATATTGAATGATTCCACTTAGATGAGATACCTGCTACCTAGTGGGCAAATTCGTAGCGACAGAAAGTAGAATGGTGGTTACCAGGGGCTGGGAAGGAGGAAGGATGGGGAGTTACTGTTTAAGAAGTACAGAGTTTCATTTAGGAAGATAAAATTCTGGAATGAATGGTGGTGCTGTTTGTGGGACATTATGGGTGTATTTGATGGAACTGAATCGTACACTTTAAAAATAGTTAGCATGGTATAAGGTTTTGTTATGTATATTTTACAGCCATGGGACCAGCAGGTGGTGTGGTGGTTAAGGTGCTGGATGCTCCCACATGGCTGACCACGGTTCAAATCCTGGACCTGGTGGCTTGCTTTCTCACCTTCTCTCTGTGTGTGTGTCTCTCTGGTCAAAATAAAAATGAACGAATTAATAAAGTTCAATAAATAATTTAAAAACTAATAAAATGTTTAAAAAAATACAACCATGAAAAGAAAGGAAGAATGACACATAGTATCACAGCAATATAGGAGGCAGTGGGATTGTTAAGAGACACAACTAGTTCTTCTTGGGATAGAAAAGGTACATGAGTACGAGGAAGCTCAAATCTCAGCTATGTTTAAAAGAAATGTGTGAACTTAGAAATGGCTTATTTTAGGACCAGCAGTTGGTATAATGGCTATGTCGCTGGACTCCCATGTAGTCGACCATGGTTCGAGTACCGGACCCAGTAGCTTAAACTCACACCAGGCGCGTGTGCGTGCGTGCCCAAGATCCCAACAGGAGAATGGAGGAGAAGGGATTGTGGCATGGCCATCTCCCCTGGGGGGTGATTTCTCGCTTTCTGTCTCTGTCTCTGTCTGTCTTTCTGGCGAGCACACTCGCACTATAGCAAAAACCTCTCAAATAAAAAGAAACATGGTGCTTTTTTTAAAGAATTATTTTATTTAACTTTATTTATTTCTTTATTTAAATTTGATCAGAGAGGGAGTGTGTGTATGTGGGGGGGGGGAGGAGTGAGAAAGAGAGCTGCCAGATCTGGGACTCAAACCACACTCAGCACGTGGGAGTCCATTACCTTTAACCACTAACCCACCTGCCAGCCCTGGCTTTGTCTTTTTGGGTTTTTTTTTATTTGTTTTTAAGAATTCTTTATTTATTCATTATCATTATTTTTAAATTGACCAGAGAAAGACAGAGTGAGGGAGAAAGAGAAAACGAGAAAGCAAGCTGCCAAGTCCAGTACTCAAACTGTGGTTGGCCATGTCGGAGTCCAGCGCCTTTAACCACCACACCACCTGCCAGCCCTGGCTTTGTGTTTTAAAAGGTAAAATTTCCCCATCGTGGATGAGTTTCAAACACTGAAAACATTTCAGCAAACATTTTTGAGGTCTAGCAATCAAATTCACTCTTCCATATCGGCTCCAGTGATTCAAAGAGCAAGTCAGTGAAAGCGGGGATTAGAGGATGATGTTCTGACAAATCTCACATATCTCCCATTATAAAAATGTAGTAATTGCTTTTTTTCCCCTCAAGGTGGCAAGCAAAATATACTGTCCTAATCAACTGAATACTGGATGGCAAGATTATAAATCAGATGATACAAAATTCTTTTTGTTTGTTTTAAGATTTTTTTTGCCATAGGGCACGTACACTAGCCAGAGAGAGACAGTGAGAGAGAAACGAGAAATCATCTCCCACCCCCGGGGTGGGGCAACAATACTACAATCCTTTCTCCTCCACTCTCCTCTCAAGATTTTTGGGCAAACACACATGCGTGTGCGTGAGCCTGGCAAGATTTTCAAGCTGCCAGGTCCAGGACTCAAACCACAGTCGATTAGCCATGTGGGAGTCCAGCACCTTAACCAGCACGCCACCTGTGGGCCCCCAAACTTCTACTTTTGTACCTATTTTGGTAAATGCATGACGGAATCTTAGCATGTGCCAGCTCACTCAGTAACTGTGAGCCTCCGGACTGTAAAAAGCACTTTCTCATTTGTTGCACTTCCCTCTGCCCCTGCTTCTGGGACAGGCTGAAGTCCTATGCACTTCTGAGGCGGGGTCACGGATGGTGCTGAATCATCCCACAGTATCAGCAGTTTCGGAGCTGGACCGGCCTTTCCAATGGGTGTCCAAGGGGTGACCAAAAAGTGAGAAAAGCTTATAGGATGTCACAGGACTCGAATCTACAAATTCAGAGCATGTCAGCCAGTTGAGCCCAGCACTGCTCACAATGGGTTCACAGTGAAAGCAGACAATGATGAAAAGAAGCAAGGAGTCAGGAGTCGGATACACCTGAGGTCCACGCACCTAGTATAACATAAAACCCTACCAGGGGGATTGGGCGCGCAGCATCCCCACCATCACCCAAGGCAAAAACTAGACTCTCTCCTTGTAACAAGACTAACTCCCAGCCAAGGTTAAGTTCTGAAAGGCAGAAGAGACAGCCCCTGTGACACTATGTGACACTACGCTGACTAGTACTGGTTGTCTGATTGTACCTGAATTACACGTATTGTAAATTATTCTATTATAAATATAGGTTTCCACAAGTAATTACAGACGATAAGTTTTGAGTCCAGTGATAAAGTGTAATTTAATAACAGGTGTTTCTTTGCATCTCAATTTTTTTCCCCCTAAAGGAACTTTGCCTTTTGGCTGAAACCGCCATCTTCCAGTAATTAACCAAAATGACAAACACAAAAGGAAAGAGGAGAGGCACCCGATATATGTTCTCTAGGCCTTTTAGAAAACATGGAGTTGTTCCTTTGATATGCGAATCTACAAGAAAGGTGATATTGTAGACATTAAGGGAATGGGTACTGTTCAAAAAGGAATGCCCCACAAATGTTACCATGGCAAAACTGGAAGAGTCTACAATGTTACCCAGCATGCTGTCCGCATTGTTGTGAACAAACAAGTTAAGGGCAAGATTCTTGCCAAGAGAATTAATGTGTGTATTGAGCATATTAAGCATTCTAAGAGCAGAGATAGCTTCCTAAAATGTGAAGGAAAATGACCAGAAAAAGAAAGAAGCCAAAGAGAAAGGTACCTGGGTTCAACTGAAGCGCCAGCCTGCTCCACCCAGAGAAGCACACTGTGAAAACCAATGGAAAGGAGCCTGAGCTACTGGAACCTATTCCCTATGAAGTCATGGCATGATGGGTGCTAAAAAATAAACTAATCTGTGTCTATAAAAAAAAAAAAAAAAGGAACTTTACAAACTATTCCTTGGTTTAAAATACAAAGGTCTTCCTAGCTGTGGAAATGTGAATCTGCCAACTATTAAAATGAAATGGAAACACTGCTGAAATACTTTACCCATTTCCTTCTTGAAACTGAGACCCTAATTCCTAGAACATAAAGAGAAAGAGCATATTTCAGCTCACAGTATTTTATCCCTGATATGTGGGTGTAAAAAGGTGAAACTACTTGTCAAAATGCAGAAAGAAGTCAATTTAACCTGATATTACAAACCAGTTATTGAAAATAATAGAATCTGCTATTTTTAATCCAACTTCTAGGTATTTTAAAAATCTTACTAAATGTTCACCTTTTAACTTAATATTTCGTAAGGCAAAAACACTCATAACCATTCCTGAAATAAACTCTTCACCAGGGTAAAGGTTTTTTTTTTTTCCTTAAGGTTTTAATGGAAGTAGATATTCAATGAAGAAGGCATTTTTCCCCCTATGAATAAATGCTACCAACTTCAAAATATATATGCCAGAAGGTAGCTATAAGTCTCTTTTTTGTTTTTGTTTGTTTGCTTGCTACAAGACTTTTAACAAAGAGGAAAAAAATGAACACACAAAAGTGACTTACAAAAGTGGCTTCTGATCTAAAATTAGTTTGCAAAAATCTAACTTTCTTTAAATGATTTTTCATATGAAAATGCAATTCAGTTAAAAATATGTATTCATTTCAAATATTTTGAGATATGTGAAATATATACCTTGCTCAAGACACATAAAAATGAAAAATCTTTCTTAGATGCTGTGAGTTTTATCCATTCTACCCCCAAATGATTATATCAACAAAGGTAGAGATTTATATAAACACAGACACACACAGACAGACACACACACAAACACACACACACCCCTTACATCCAGAATAAAAACACCAACACGTAGGCAAAGAGAAGATTGTTTCCTAACTCAAGAGTCACTGGACTGTTTACCCTCTTTTGAAATCACGTCATGCATTTTGGCAACATAGTCAGGTCCGCACGCGTTCCCTTGAACTTTGGGGAGCACACCTCTAAGTAACAGGTCCCTGACAGGTAGTCTGCAAAGCACACCATCCCACAACATGAGAGGGGAGCCAGGCTGAATGGGCCTTCCAGAAGGGACCGCTGCCCATCAAAATTCTAACAGGAAACACAGTTTTTAAATGTTATCATCTTCATTTCATACTATAAGTGATAAATCATAAAAAAAAAAAATGACGGATAGACTTGAGAGTCCAAGGACCTGAGTGGGCTTATTAGGCAGTGAATTTCTATTTAAAACCTTTTCTTGTTGTGGGGGGACTTGTGAAAAGTAAAACAGAATTGGTCATGCTTTGTTCTTTACAAATCATTACCAGCACTGGGTTCACGATGCATGAAGGAATCAGGATGGTTCCTTGGGACCAGTGTTTTTGTTTTTTTTGGTTTTTTTTGTTTTTTTTTTGTTTTTTTTTTTTTGAGAGATTTTCACTGTAGGGCGCGTGCGCTCGCCAGACAGACAGAGACAGACATAGAGACAGAAAGCGAGAAATCACCCCCCAGGGGGGATGGTCACGCTGCAATCCCTTCTCCTCCATTCTCCTCTCGGGATCTTGGGCACGCACGCACACGCGCCTGGCGTGAGTTGGGACCAGTGTTTTTGAGGGACATTGGTGTAGAAAGGGCTGGGCTTCAACTGAGTACTTTATGTCTTAGAAAAACTTAGTTCTCATCTCTTTCTTGATTCAGAAGGGAGCACTTTTCCAAAAAGCATAGGAATTTCTTAATAAATTTCTATGTTACTTGGTACTTACAAAAATGCAGCTGGCTACTCTGTGTGTCGATTTAACTCCCTTACCATAGATCTAGGTACTGTGCTAGGTATGATCACACAGAGATGACCAAAGCAGAGCCTCTTGGCCACCAAAAGGCTTACAGTTCACTAACTCACCTTGCAAAATTCCAAGTTATTTGCCCAGTTTGGTCATATTTTACAGGGGAATACAGCAAGTAACTTAAAGGTCAACAGCTGGGCAGCCTATGGTGTCTTCACAGGAAGAGATACCGTGTAAACATTCCCATATAAAGACCATGGGTGCTACAGCTACACTCACTCCACTAAGCCAAGTAATAGTCGGTGCGAAAGGTAGGACACTGGGTCCCAGCTTTGTAAAATTTAAGCTAGCAAAGTGATTGTAATCGAGAGACTAGAGAGTCTGTAAAGAACTGTATTCTGAGTGTTAAGGTTTTCATAATATATTGGCAGTTACTCTTGCCTGACTATGCTTTTCATACATACATAGCTTTTTAACTTCATGATAAAATAAAAGGAAAACCTCGTTATGTTTGAGAACAGGAGTATATGCACTGCTCAGACAAGGGGATGACTCACTAGAGGTAGATGGGACTGGGGGGGAAACATGTCACTCCCAAGGTGGTGGACCTGTGGTAGTCAGCTGCCCCACCACTCAGTCCTTAGCCTCTGCCATGCGCACCAATGCCTAGCCAGGTCGAGGCCCACTTTTTTTCAGAGCCACTGATGGATAGACTTGAGAGTCCAAGGACCTGAGTGGGCTAATGGCTAAGGGGCCGCACAGGTTAAAAGATGAAAAGAGAAAAGCAAGAGGGAAAGAAGAGAAGATAGGCAGTCAGGCAAATGGATTTTTACTGGGCGCCTTTCTCTTCTCTGTCAGGAGGAAGTGCAACATTTCCAGAAAGGGGCTCCAAGTTCTCCAGGGACTTTGATTTATGAAGATTTACTCCCTTCCCCTCTGTAAAGCTGTTAGCAGAAAGTGCTGACTGGCTGGAGCAAAGAATTTCTCATCAATGCTCTTTGATTGTATTTTGCAAACAAAATGCCTGTTGCTTGGTAACATTTCACTTGAGCCTGACCTTCTCCGAAAGTTATTGCTATCAGATTCGATTTACACTGTCCTCCTGTGATTACTGTAATCTTTTAAACCCTGGAGTTCATCCATCAGGGAAAAGAAAAGTTGGTTGTGTAAGTCGAGAGCACGGCTATCCGCCAGATTTATAGCGCCAAGGAGCGTGTTGGGGGGAGATGCTTTCCGGATGGCAGCGGGAACTTCGTTTCCTAGATGTGAAACACTGGATTTTCCTGTCACCCCATCCTCAAATCCACAAGGATACCAGCATCCCCCAACTGCATCCAGGGCAGCAGGTCCGGACCTGCAGGGCTACACAGAGATTTGGAAGCACTAGAGGCGCCCTACAGGATGACCTGGGCTGGATGGGGAAGTCTCCGCCTAGGGTTGCCAGATAAAATAAGAAGACAGCTAGTCAAACTTGAACTTCAGATAAGTAAGGAGGCACTTGTAGCTTAAGCATGCCCCACGCAGTGTTTGGCATCCCATTTTTTTTTCTTTTTTTGCGTCCTCCCCTTTTATTTTTTGGCTGAACCTGGCACTCGCCTCTGGACTCCAGGCTTTGGAAGGAAAGGAAAGAGAGTTCAGGAGGAAACAACGAAGTGATGGCACAGGGGGAAGTGACCGAATCTGCTCCTGGTGAGCTAGGAAGGAGTCGGGTAGGTGAGGCCACAGCCCCGGAACCACCCACCTCTGTGGCCCTACTCCTCTCTCGGTTGCCTGCACCCCTGCCCAGGGAGAGACCAGTAAGGCTGTATACTTACACCTTTATATTCCCTAGTGTTTGTTTCTCAAAATGCAACTCTGAGTCAGCTCCTCACCTCAAATCAAGCCTCTTAAAGCCAGACACGCTATTTCGATTCATAGGAACACTTCAAAAATGACTTAAGTCTTTCCTACTTGGCTTTTTCATCACCATAGTCACAGAGAGCGTCCCATCCTGCCCTGGAGGGG
Source organism: Tupaia belangeri chinensis (assembly GCF_000334495.1). Classification (NCBI taxonomy): domain Eukaryota; kingdom Metazoa; phylum Chordata; class Mammalia; order Scandentia; family Tupaiidae; genus Tupaia; species Tupaia belangeri. The sequence goes on from NW_006159849.1 coordinate 5,324,234, forward strand.
TGTTCTGAACTGCAATATACTTGCAGGTGCTTTTCTTTAAATAACTAAATAAAGTAAAATTAAAATGAAAGAAAGCAGACCCAGCAGG
>NW_006159849.1:5324587-5328401 GCF_000334495.1 Tupaia belangeri chinensis
ATCGTTTGAAGCTGCCAGGGAGAAGAAAAGCACCCGAGCAAGCAAGCCTAAAACCGAGAAGAGGTATGAGGCAGGGGGTAAAATAAAATGAAGGCAGTGTTCCACAATCTCCTAACTTCTCTCCCTAGAATGATCTTGTTCGCTCCTTTTCAGAAGGAATGAACAGAAAGAGAGACACTACTTTCCCTGTTTGATCCTGCTCTGTTATTCCTAACCAAATATGTTTTTGATTTCTTTTTCCTTTAAGAATATTCCAAAGAAAGTATGTACATATTTATTTTGATGGCTCACGTAAACCAAAGACGATTCTAAGGGTACACATCTTTCTTCAACAGGTTCCACAGCCTGAGGCGCCCCAGGACACTCTCCTGGGGGTGAGGAAGGAGCCACACACACAGGAATGTAAGGGCAGCTTCTCACCTTGGCCATGACCCTTAACTTCGCTCAGCTTCTGACAGTCTGACAGGCTGCTCCGCCGCTGGTTGAGACTGCTGATTCAGATACACTAACAACTGAAAGGTGGCCAAACCACTGGTGATGTTTTCACGAAGGGGGGGGCCAGCATTGCAGAGGTTGTAGAGGGAATTTAGGAAACAAATACGTGAATTCCATAGTAGAGAGAAAGGAGTTTAGATTAAGATTCTGGCCTCAATCAAAATCTCACCATCCTGACTTTATCATAGACATTTAATAAAAGAGCAAGGGAAGTCCATATTCCAAAAGGAAAAAAGAATACTCCCTTTTGGAAGTAATTAAACATTAGAATCTGAAAATTCTCTGTAAAACCACATTAAAAAGGATTTTGTTCACCATCTTACATACTGTTCAGTGCACTAACCCCTAATCTTTTAAAGAATCTAAAATAGATTTTAAGGAAGATTTCGTCTCGTTACTAAACTGAGTGTGAGTGTTAACTGTGCTCCTCCATGAACCTGGTGGTTTCTCTCCAGGAAACCTACTCTTCCCTAACGCATGTGCTTTTGTCCAATATTTCCAAGAGGAAAAATACTCTGTGTGCCTATGTACCTGCATTTGTATGGGGGGGGGGAAATCTATCCACAACTGTGTACTAAAGTGGCCCTTTGCCCTACAAAAAGGCCAACCACATTGAAACTCAGAGTTCATAAAGAAACACATTGATGCGATTTGCCAAGTAGGCATGTAGACATCCCAGAGGGTCTGTGTACTGACTGTATATGTGGACCTACGGTCCCAAGAAAGCTTCACCTCTCTCTATATGTAGGGGGCTGCCTATGCAGGAATATCTGGTGTGCTCCTACTGACTGTTACATGCACATATGCTGTTAGAACAACTGAAAAAAAATCCACATAGCAACAGGCTGTCTCCATCAGCAGTTTCTCTAACTGAAACCTCAAATGGACTCTCTTCTTATGGGCACTTCATAAGCCAGATCCACTTGTATGCACCTCTTCCTAGTGACAATTTTCTGTCCTTTTCCTGCCCAACCCACCCCCCATTGTATTGGTGATTAGCATTTTTTTAAACATGGAATTATAGGGTCAAACCAACCAAAAGAAGGAAACAAGAATTGTGTGAATGAATGTGCAAGGGATGTGGACTGCTGGAAACCGAGCCCGTGTCTCTGCCAACTCAGCCCCACAAAACCCTCTCTCCCACTTCTCCAGCGATACATGCTATTCTCCTATGCACTCACTTGTTTTCAGTTGTGAAAGCCTGGATATCCCTGCACACTCCGTGGGAGTAACAGAGACAGCACCGGGCCTGGTTCGGCCACTTGAAATCCAGCTAACTTTTCATTCTCTCAAAGCACAAATCCTGTTGCCGAAGAAAGTACCCAGCCTTCCTTTCTGTCTGCCCTCACTAACGTGATTGTTTTGGTTTTGTGACTCTTTAGAAGTCAGACACTTTGACTTTCTCCAAGAACAGTTGGAAGAGCACAGGATGTGAAAGGAATTCTCTCTGGACAAGAACTGCAGAGCCCAACAGGACAAGGGTACTGCTGGGCAAGTGGCCACTGCAAAGTGCAACCTCGGAAAGACTCTCAGACGCCTGCCAGAGTCCTGGGGAGACAGGACCAGGGCAACTGAAAACGGAATATTAAGAAAAGATACTGCCTTGGATCCACTACTAGGGACGAGCTCAAATTCCCCTACTTCTGGTTCTAACCTACAAATGGAAAAAAAAAATTCTCCCCCCACTCATCTGTGGCAAAAGCATAAATAAGAAGAGATGAGACAAAAAAGATACAACTGGGAAACATTCCTCAAAAAAATGTTTAAATGCCACTTGGGATTAAATCATTTAACATCCACGATATCCATGTTTTGCGAACCCTCTTCTGTTATTAAAATAGCCAGTTCAGTTCAGTAAACTGTGCTCAAACCTTCAGGCCTGGTGAGCATAACCGAGAAAAGGACAGCAAACCGCTATACCGGGGCTACCGGGCTACCGGTCAGCTCACCTTGAAGCCACTGTGTGTGCACAATCTCCCCAGCCCCACTCCAAGGCCAGGACTCCTGGAAGCCTCCCTCCAGAGGCCAGGAGAACTGTCTTTTAGTGAGTGGGGGATGGCAGCTTGGAAGCAGCCCTTTCACAGCTCTGCCTCCCAGAGGCTTCTGGGCCTTCCCAGTTAATTCCCGAATACCTTCCTTCCCTGAGATGATGGCCTTTTTTACTTTGTACTTTCGGCCCAGTGAAAAGAAAACACCTAACAAGCGTCCACTGAATTCCAGGAGCCATCAAAGGAGCACTTGGATTATGGTGGGCAAGAGATTTCCCCAAGAGGAGGGAGCAAAGAGACTCAACTGGCCTGCCAGGCTCAGGCAGCCTGGAGGAAAGAAAGGGGTGGAGGAAGCGAGAAGGGGATGGGGGATATTTGCCCATCGTCCCCAGAGCACAGCCCAGGATTAGGGAGAGGAGAAGACAGTAGATGGAATGGGAGAGGCAAGAAAACCTTTGTTGCAAACTCAAATCTTAGCAGCCAGGGCCTAAACCTGCCTATACCCTCAGAACGGCTGGCCAGAGGTGCTCTCCTCATTAGAGGTCAAGTTTTGTTTTTATTTCTTTAAATAAAGACAGCTGAGGGCAGGTTGGGCAATAGTGTCACAGGATCTAAGAGGTTCTGCAAGAGGAGTAGGCTCTAGGAGCCAGATTCTCTGTCCCCACTGACAAATTAGGAGCCCACTGGGACCTTTTTACTGCCCGTCCTAACCCGGGCTTCTTTCACCACATTGTAAAAGGAAGTTAGAGAGCACAGCTGGAAAGGCGACTTGTTTCTCCAAGCAGAATACACATGTCCTCGCTTCAGTTCCCCTGGCCAGGCCAAGGAGCAAACCCAGCTCAGCCAGGAGTTGGGCGTTGGCTCCTGCCCTACACCTACCTATTCCAACTCCCAAATGTGAGGCCCTCTAAATTAGAGCCCTCCCCCAGCAAAGTCCACCTGCACCATGGTGATGTGTGTGCGCTGAGTTTTACTTGATCCTGTCTTGATCTATTTATCTACCCGACGAATCTGACGCGTTCCCCTCTAACCAGAAGAAGGCATCAGGCGATCCGGATGCAAGTCCGCGGTTTGGCTTTCCAAGGGCTCCTTTGCATAGCGTGGCTAAGTTCCCCTGGCGCGGGGGGCCAGACTCACCGCCAGATTCTTACCCAGGAGAGTAAGAACCAGCCTGCCTGGGTTGGAGAAGATCTGGCTAGGTCAACTTTCAAAAAACTTGCCTCCGGACCTCCCCAGAACCACAGCAGGTACTGGAGAGTTGCCCACCCGCTGGTCCAAGCGGCAGCACGGCAGACACTCTCTTACCTGGCTTGGAGAGCTGCGCCTGCAGC
>NW_006159849.1:5329202-5333364 GCF_000334495.1 Tupaia belangeri chinensis
CCTGGCACTCCCCACCCCACGCCTTTCCTCCTTCCTCGCGCCCCTCGGGTCCCTGCACTTCACCTTCCTTGCCACCTGCAACCAGACCACTCTCGCGGGGGCGCTCACGGCCCCCTTCTCCGAGCCTCTCCGCTACCCCTGTCCGTGGCGGGAGGCACTGCGGCGCTCCGGAACGCAGCGGCGCACGTGGGGTAGAAAGGGGAGGATCGGTGGGAGTGAGGGTGGGGGTGCCTTTAAGCGAGGAGGTGGCCGCTCCTCTCTGTTTCCTTTCCCTCCTTCCAGGCGTGCTCCGAAGCGCGGAGGCCGAGGCTGCTTTTATCCCGACACTTGGCCAGAGAATCTCGGCTCCAAGGACCGGAGTCTACATGAGCATTGAGGGCGCACTGGGTCCCGACACAGGCCTATGGGCTTTCAAGTTGGGGAGAGCCAGGCCCTGCGCCTTTGGTGGGTGGAGTTGGGGGTAGGGTGGTTAAGGGGGTGGTATTGAGTTCGGAAAACTCTGGACTTTTTTTTTTTTTTAACATTTTCTTTTCCAACATTTTTTTCTTTTGTTGCCGTAGGAAAAACAAATGAATGTTTTTGAAAATCTGCCAATCTAAGGATAATGACCCATTTTTGTAAGCTATTTTTTGCTACCCTCCTCGCCCAAGGCGTTAATAATAGGCTCAGTCCAGAAAGCCCGAGGACTTGTTCGCGCAATGGAGGATGTGTTTAAGTACTGGGTATAAAGTTTACGAGCAGATGCAGAAACCAAGTTAGCGCCCCAAGTTACAAGATCCGGTATCTTTCCTTCCCCAACAGCCATTTGAACCATCCGAGATCTTGGCGTCACCTAGTTCAACCGTGCAATCAAGTTAGGGGCAAAGGATAGGGCTACTTTCTACTCATCCCGACCTAGCACCCCCACCCGCAGTCTGCTCAGGGGTAGGAGGTGGGAGGAGACCTTTTCACAGGATGGTAGCAAAAAATTTGGTTTAGACTGCGTTTCCAGTCTCCTATGAGACCCTTAATGTACACTACCGCTAAAGGTTCACTGAGAGAGCTAAAGCCTCCCAGCTAGCTGCAAATAAGCCCTCCCCCCCCCAAAAAAAAATCAGTTTGCAACACAATAGCTCTGTGCGAAGGGGCGGTCGGTAGTCCCGGAGCCGTCTGTCCGCACATTCCCGAGAGCGTGGAACAAGCTCTTTTGGCGGTGTGGGCGAATCTAATGTCAGAAGTCAGCGTGGGCTTGTCCACCGCAGTACCCGACCTCGGCTGCTTCCGCTCCCTCGGGGAAGCGGCAGTTCTCAGCACAGCCGTGGAAGCAACCCAACAACCCGAAAACGTCCCCTCTCCAGTTTGCAGGAATTCGAGTAAAGCACCGCCCGGCGTTCCATCAGTCAACCTTCTGCCTAGAAGACGCAGAGGGTTAAAAAGGAATCTTGGCAAAGCGTTTCCCGAGAAGCCCTTAGCCTTCCCAGGTTTCAATCACGTCTGGGAGTTGGGGTTCACCGGAGCAGCCTTCTGGTGCGTGGGCAGGAACCCTCCGCGTAGGAGTTCCAAACCTGAGAGGCGGTCACTGCGAATTGCATTGCTCAGGGACCCTTTGGCCCTACACCTACCCCCACCGCTTTAAACCCTCCTCTGCTCAACTGTCCGTAGGAAAATGAGCCCTAAAACACTGCCTCCGAAGGGAATTTCGTAAGCTCTCTGGAGAAGACAGTAGTAACCCGCAGCCCGTGTGCTCCCGGCAGAGAAGTGGGGAACCGGGACTGAGTCTCTTCACGTGGTAAGATAGCGAAGGCCTTGAATGACACTGAATCTGAGAACATTCCAGCTGAAATCTCCAGGTCTCTCCAAAACACGAGGACCAGGGATATTTTATAAAAGCAAAATTCCTCCCGATTTTCTCTAAATGCTCAGCAAAACGAGAAATTACAAATAATTTAAAAGTAAATAATCTTTTAAAGGAAAGCAGCGAAGTGCTGCACCAGGTCTGTGGGGGCATTGTCACTCCCAAGGCGACCCCCTTTCCTCCCTTGGTCACCTAGCCACCTTATCCCGTTGTCACTCAGTCTAGCATTATTTGGTCCCAGGGCCCCGTTTCACTCCAGTGCACATCGGGGACTGAGATCTAAATACTCATTTGATATAGCGCAGTAATCCTTTTCTCATATTTGATGGGAATGTTTTCCATATCCCAGTATTTGACAACATCTCCCTATAGGGACAGGTTTGTATTTATGTTGGTAAAATGTCCCCTGCCTCAAAGTCTATTGTAACCCAACACCTGACAACCCCGAGTCCCATTTCTGTTTGCAGAAAGGGTTTATTCAAGCACATAATGGGATCCCAGCAGAAAGCCTTTCAGAACAAGGGCCTATGGTAAACTTCACCACATGAACTCCGTTTCCAGGGCTATTAAGCTTTTAATTGGAAAATAGCAGAGGAAATTTCAAGGTGACTATAACGTGTTAGCAGTTAGTGCGGAGAAGAAAAGCCCGAGCGAGAATGAATGTAGAAAGCATATGGTCCGAATCACATTTAGGAGGAGCGGCCTTCTTCTAAGTCCCCGCAGCTTATACACTTATGGGAAAAATCATCAAAGAAATTGGAAAGGGAGGGGGAGGATTACAAGTAAATGTAACCTCACTAGACTGGATCTACTCACTGCTCTCCTCTGTGTTTTCAATCCACTGGCAGATACTAACAGTAAACGGGTAAAAAAACGACGTGTGCGTTGGGTTCTTTCTCAGCATGCATACACAACTGCATGATATGTGGGTATCTAAAACCTCAGAAGGCAGGTGCCCTTGATGAAAGAGTGGGCATGTTTTGATCCAAATTCAGGAGCCCAGCTAGTGGCTCCTGTTCCCAACCAACCTAATGAAATCTACAGTTTCATAATGTCCCGGATGTACCAGGCCATTTTCTGCTTTGCTAGATTCTCATGGAGGGGAAGTGGGGGTTCTTATTTTGCAGTTTAAATCGTGACCACGGTGTGGACGTTGGTGCAAGCAGAACCTCGGGGCCAAGGTGTGCACAAACCCCTGAAAAGGCAGGAAAACGTGGCTCTTTCTCAGCATGAACTAATCAGGTTGCCCGTCCTGGCACCCTGGCATCGCCTTTCCGTCAGCATCAAACTTAGGTTGAGAAGGTGGGAGGCTCTGGCCAGATAGTGGGGCGACTAGCAACGTATTTCTTGAGGTAGCAACGTCTTTGCCCTCCCTCTGGGATCCCCCAATTGTGTGGGGTGGTGGTGCAGACACCACTGAGTTGGAAGCAGATCCTGGTCAGTTCCCTATACCATTTTGAAAGGGGAGAAAACGGGTCTCGGTGATAGGCCTGCTCCCAATCCCTAAGGAACAAACATTTTCAGAGCAAAGGGGGGAACAGAATAGCCTGGGAGCCCTAGGGCCAAGTACATTCCGGGTAGGTGCTGCTCTACTCTTCACGTTCTAGAACTCTCTAAACTATTGGCTTCCTCTGACCTCGCCACAATACAAGACCGCCCTTGCCCGCCCGCACCCGGAAGGTGTCACACTCCTGCATTGCTTACTCCCAGGGGTCCACAGGGCAGAGACCTTAGCCTTTGCTCTTGGGGAGAGACTGGAAAAGCGAGAGCCTTGGAGCGCTCTTCGCTGGGCCGGCGCCCGGAAGACCCGGCTGCAGCGACCGGTTCCCCGCTCGGCCCGGCCCCGGCATGTGCACTGCTCGGCGGAGTCCTTCGGTTCGCGAGCGTGCAGTGGCCCGCCGGGACTGGACGCGCCCGGCCGGGGCGGGAGGGCCCGCCGGGACTGGACGCGCCCGGCTGGGGAGGAAAGCTAGGGCGGGCTGAGGGCGGCAGTCCAGTCCGCACAAGAATTTGAGAGAGGGAGCCGGGTCACTGACCCTGTCTTCTTGAGCGCGCGCGCGCGCGCGCACACACACACACACACACACACACACACACACACACGAAGAAAAAGTTTGTCTCCAAGATGAGCAGAGCTGACTTTAAAAGTTTTAAGATAATCTTTCTCCTGCGACTTCAAAACTAAAAACAAAAGCCGAGGACGTCACTTTGGGTAATTTAAGCACTATTCAAGATCAAGAAAGTTTCCTTTCCCTCGAGTGTTCACTCTCGCCCTCAGGACGCTGGGTTCATTGCTTTCCCAGAGGAGCCACCCTTCCAGAAAACTCT